>NW_008824936.1:1249521-1300676 GCF_000699105.1 Pygoscelis adeliae | reverse complement strand
CCCAGGGAAGTGGTGGAGTCACCATCCCTGGAAGTATTTAAAAGATGGGTAGATGAGGCGCTTAGGGACATGGTTTAGTGGGCATGGTAGTGTTGGGTTGACGGTTGGACCCGATGATCTTGGAGGTCTCTTCCAACCTTAATGATTCTAGGATTCTATGATTCTAATTTCACTGACAGTTTTTGGTTAGAATTTCTCCCTTTTTCATCGTTACGCATTTTGACCATTCTGCCCATAGACCCCGGGCAATTACAAAACTTAAATATGTCACAGCTTTGTCTCTGTTGAGATGCGAACTTGTCAGTCTTCTGTGTCCGAATTGTACCAATTTCACATTTTTAAATGATCACCTTTGGGATTTCATTTACTGCAAACTGCTTCTGCAATTGATTTGAACTGTGACTTTTTTTTTTTTAATGAAAATTGTTTGAATCAACCACTCAGTGGTTATCAGCATAAGAGTAATCACCAAGGAGAGATAGGCTAGTGGGTTGTAGGTAAATGTAACAGTTGAAGAACATGATGCGTTCTATTTGTTGCATGCCTCTACAGTTTATTTACATAGATTTCTTAACACATACAACCACCTGAGAGAGGAGGTGTGGTAAAAAGGATAGCGTTGTATATTTATCATGAATTGAAACAGTAAGAAGGGGAAGAGTGGTAAAGAGACATCATCTGTTAATAATGTTAACGTTATTATCTGGGAATTCCAGAAACAAGGATCAAAGATGTAAGAATGCATCCCTTTTAAGACATGAAAATAAAGTCAAAATTTATTGAAAATTTATGTTGAAAAGCTAGGTCAGAATGGAAGAAGAAGAATACTGGTTCACAGTTACCTTATAAATAAAAAGAGTGGTCTTAGAGTCACCAAATTATGTCACCAGTACCTGGAATACGATCCTTTTGTCTCTCAGAATTTCAAAGGGCTTGGAAGACCTTGTTCAGCAGTCTAAGGCTGTGCAAAGTCCTGTTTACACAAGCTACACAGTAAGGTATCCTCAGTTAGGATAATTTCTCAGGGTTAGAAATCAGTGCAATCTGAAATATTCTATGAATGGGAGAAAGGTAGTCCGGTTTTATAAATCAGACATTTTCAAAAGAATGAACCCCAGGCTCTTTGCCTGGGGTAAGAAGAACAGAAGAAGTAAGAACAGCCTGAATGACTGAGCCCTGTGTAAGTAAAGCCAAATTCTTCAGAGGTATTTACTTACTGTGTGGGAGTAATTTACTTCTCTTGCTTATCAGAATATATTGAAAGAACATGTGGTCAAAAAACTCAAGGACGTATAAGAAAAATGTCATATACAGGTTGAGTTTGAAACAAAATCTAAATTTTGTTTTTATGAAAGAAAACTGAATTCCGCCTTGAAGTGCCAGAGACACCAGTTAGCACCTAATTCTGCCACTCCTCTTCAGTCCAAGCTATTATTTTAGTTTGCAAATTATGCCATTATATCAAAAATAAAATTGATTAATTGAAGGGATAAGTTTATATAGCATTCACTTTTTTTAACCCCAGATTTCAATGAAAACTATTCACCAATTCAGTTCAACTCAACAAAAGCAAGTTTGACAGAATCAGGCACCTACATCTGGATGTAAAATACTCAATTAGTCAAAAACAGCAAACAAAGCTGTTGTTCTTTAGGCCTTTAAGTACCTTAGGTCTGTATTTTTTCAGAGTTTGGCACTCTTTTTTAATAACTTGGGTTTACTAACAATGTTGGGATAAAATTACAAGAATTTGAGGAGGGGATGCACCTTATTTAAAAAGCAAAACAAAACCCCAAACCCAAAAAAACCCACAACCCGCAAATATTGTTAATCTGATTTGTTTAAAATAAAACAGTACAACACAGTATCTCTAAAGGTGTTTTAAGTGCGATTGCTCTGCAGGTGGCAGTTCTGATATACGACTTGAAAACACTTGAAACAGTATGTAAGACAATTTAAAAGAGACTTTGCAAAAGTTATCAAAACTAAACTGATTTTATCAGTGCACTATTTGACTTTACTCATTCATGCAGGCTGCATTAGAGAAGGAATGGCTAACTCTAGATTCCACCCGTTTCCCTTCAAAAACACTCCTGCTCTCAAACCAGCTGCACTGGCCAAAGGTAACATGTCACAAAAACTTCTTAGTCTTCAGTCTTTATTCATTCCTTAAGGATATGCTATTCTGGGTGATTAATAAGACAATCTATTGACTTGAAAAACACAATTACTTTTAGAAGTCTCGGACTTCCTCCTCATCCCCAGATGCAATTTTTCTTTTAGGTTTTCTTTCATTTGCTTAGTTTTTTCTTTATTTTGGATTTATTTCAACACTTTACTTCACAGTAGCAGAAAAAAAGATGATGTGCTTCATCTGTACATTTGGCAATGGATTAAAAATTGCTAGTTGACACACTACTTTAAAAATACTAAGATCTGCATTATATGACAACAGCTGAATGTTTTCAGAACAGCTAAAGGTCATTGAACTGTAATGTCTGCTAGTTATTTGATAAACTTTGAAGTTTTAGCTTTTTGTTTTGGTAGGGTTTTCTCTTCTTGTTACAAGCGTAGTATTACTAATGTTTTATTTCCTACAAATAAAAGGAAGGAGTCTTATAAATGTATAATTCATTCTATTTGGGGATGTTAAGTATAATTAAAGTCACCTTTTTGCCCTATTTAGTTAGTGGAAGGTAAGGTCTGTAATGGGCATATCACCATTAAGAATCTTTCTGTTATAGTAATAGATTTTAAACCCTGATGCAGGTTTACCTGCACATTTTAAACTCAAACTTGCAGGAATCATCAACTGCATTTTTTTTCTTTCTTACTTAGAAGTATTCTAGGCCTTCAAATTCCAGTGAACATTCAAATATTTTGCCATTGTCACCACAAGATGTTTGGCAGGATGTTAACAGCCCACATTCATACTCAGCAGAAAATATCCACTTTCATAGCAGGTAAGTTAAATAATATATTTTTTCATTATATTTAATTAATTTGGATTTGACAAAAATCAAAAGGAGGAGACCTTGAGGCTGGTTTCTGATACTTTTGGTTAATATGATATTACTGGAGTTAAACTGTATTTACTTGTTAAAACCAAATATATTAAATTCAGTTGTTGTTTTTCATTGACTACCAGAATTAACAATATAAGAATATATATGTGTATTTTCATTTATCTGGGTTTGACAATAAATGATAGAACTCATATTTTTTCACATATATCATAACATAGATGTTGAAATACAGATTTGTAAGACTAGATAAAGATTAAAAGGGATTTCTTACACAGCTGCATTCTTTTGGAGAGAAAGGACTGAAATATGCTTCAAGTAATTGAAATGTAAACATTTCAAATTGATGGCAGACTTTTATTACTCTCCAAGATAAAGCCTTCCTGGAGTATTAAAATAGATTTTTCTGTATTGTTTCCAAGCTTCAAAAGTGCCTTTAAAAGGCACAAACAACTTGCAGAATAACAAATACTGCAAAATAGTCACCCGAGACCCTTCCTTATTTACCTACCTTTCAGTACCGCTCTTATACTTTGTTTTCAGGTCAGGGAAGGGGACAATGTCACAGCTCTCTGACTGGAAGGAAAAAAAGAAATTTTCATTCATGTCTGAAAAAGAAGAGAGAATTTCAGAAGAATGGTATGTTAAGCTGTTTTGCTTATATAGTGACTTCCAGGAATAGGTACAGTATAGTTGGCTGTTGTTGCTTGCTTTTTTTAAGTTCCACCTTTCAAGAATGTCTGTTTTCTACCAAAGTGAAAATTATTGTAATTACTTTTATAAGCGTCTGGGAGACCAGCTTAATAAGTTGCAATAATGTAGTATTAAGATAAGCATTGCAGCTATCTGTGTAATTCAGAGTTTCATACCATGCATAAGAAGTACTATACACTTGTATTCTCTTTGAAAAGTACATTATATGATAATATGCAGCTGGTGTAACATATGTGAAATGTTTAGTAAGTTATTCTCTTCCCCTAGGGGTTTTAAGGATATTTCTACTGCACAGCTAATGCTGAAGAGGGCCCATAAAATGAAGCCCAAAAAACATAGTAATAAAAATTTAGGTAAGTCAACAGTTAAAAAATGGTTATATTGATGTAATGTTTCTATTCTTAAATCTCAAAATAATGTCTCTTTTAAAAAGTTTGCTTGCACAACATTAAACATTAATTTGAATAAAGGTAGAGTGTGATTCAGTAAAAATAACTCGGTTTAAATCTCTGTAAAGAGATCAATTTGTTCCAGTGATGAAATATTCAGATTTTAAAAAACATTCTACTGGATTTTGAAGTTGAATATTTGACAGCTACGTTAAACAGAAATTTTGTTTCTTTTTGTTCATGTATCTCTTTTTCAAGATGTGGAATTTATATTTCTGTATTTTGTGCTTCTTGTATTTTTCTCTTGGCGGAATCTCTGGTTAAAATTATTGACTTATGCAAGAACTGTTTATGAAAATGACAGTTTGATACAAATTAAATGAAATCATACTTTTTGTATTGAATAATCACTGTGGAAATAGATAATGCTTATCCAGCTTCTCTGTAATTGTCTTCTGGTTCTTCTCAGATACTTCTTATGTCAATGAATCTTTCTTACAATCATCAACTGTTAGTATGATATGCTAATACAAATGTTAATGGAATATGTTAATAAAAATATTAATAAAATACTGCTAGTATAAGAAACATTAAAATATGTAAGAGCCTGGTTGACAATAGGACCTAACTCTAAATGGTCTTTGGAAAGTGTACCTTTATTTACATCTAATTTTTTTATTGTACCACAAGGTACAGTTAATTTTCCTCTTTTGTATAATTTTGCAAATCTCTTCTGTATTAATTGTTGAAAATATTGAAAGATGTTTTACTCTTGGAAGGGCAAAAATTCAGCCTACAGATGAAGTTAAGAAAGTGTTTCTCTGTATAATTTTTTCTACTTTAAATATCATGCCTAAGACTAAATATGACAAAAAAGATCTCTAGTTTAAAAAAAAAAAAGGGGGGGGGGAAGAGGCATGTAATCAACAAACAATGCTTTATTGTTATGAAAAGGAGAAAAAATTGATAAGAGGTTAAAGTGATTATATTTAAATCTTGATAGCTTCCCATGATGCCCTACCATGTTACTTAAAAAAAAAAAAAAGTAGTAAATATCTGGTGTGCAGCTGAGTTTTTTTACATATGTTCCATTTGGTGGTCTCTGTATAATTTTTTAATTAATAGAGCTTATTAGGTTATATCATCTTTTCTCCATATGTTCTCTGGTTATGTTAGTAGTAATTAATCCAGTCATAAATGTCTGACTGAGCATATCAAATTTGCTATCCTATTTTTGTTGTAGTTCTAATGGATTTTTTGAATATGTTTATGTTCACTTTGTTCAGATTATTCGATATGGTATATGTGTGTTGAGCTTTTTAATGTATCACTTGGAATATTCTCAAAATATATTACTAGTTTTAAAAAAATTAACAAAACTTTTGCACAATGTTTTTATAGGTTCAAATTTTTATCTTCTTGACGCTACTTCATATAAGAATTTTTTGTCTTTCTAACCATTACATCAAGCACAAAATTAACCTGTATATATAATTTTCCTGTATAGAGCTCTCTGACAGTCATTAAAATCACATTTTTCTTTTCAGATAAGCAGAAAATGTAAAGAACCAAGAAATATGACTAAAAATATTGCACACTTAATCCCTTTTCAGTACAAAGATTATCAAGCCAACTATTCTTTCTCATACAGCACACTGACAAAGTCAGTCCTTCCTTGGTCACTAAGGACCAAATAGACATTATCAATTAAAACAAATAATTTTTGTCTTAAACTGATGCTAAAACTCAGCTGTTGCACTAAAAAATGATCCTGATGGAATATTCCCCATGTGAGAAGAATCTCCACGTATATAATTGTGTTTTACATCAGCTACCTCCTCTAAAGTGGTGGGAGCAAGTCAGGGTCTTGTTGAGGGTCTGGTTGAACAGAGGGACTTTACAGCATTTAAGAGTAGATATACCTTATCCGGAGGCTAGCCAGCTCCAGATCAGGAAACTGTAACCAGATCCATTAGGCTGCCAGTATCTTTCTTGGATCTCTGTGTGGTACAGCTCATGCTAGAATACTTACAGAAATTCCAGTATAACTAGAGAGAGAGTGAGTTCACAATCTTGGGCCATTGCTGTGAGTTTAACCCTACTGAAGCAGGAATTCCATAAGAGACTTTATTCCTTCTAATATTGAAAAGCAGATTGAAATTCATCTGAATAAGTAGATTTTAACATTGTCTTTTAATGTTTCCATAGAAATTAGCATCCTATCACCTTCATCTCCTCTGAAATGAGCTTCATCCATCTTGTACTCACTGAAGCTGCATATGAAATCTTGTAGGATTTATTTTTAGTATTACTCTTTCTGTTTTTTCTTTTGAATTTCCAGGTCCTCAGCGTTAATTGCAACTGTTTCCTTTTTAGCTTTCTGATTTAAAATAGTTGAAGGTATGCTAACTACAATAAAATAATTTTGTTAGTGATACAGATTCCTAACCACTAGAAAATAAGTAGCCAGCATCCACTTAAAAGTGTGAAATATATGGTGTGAAAAAAGCAATTTTCCATGTTATATCCATTTACTATTACACGTTTAACTTAAGAGCAAAATTTTAAGTTCTGACAAAAAGCAAAGAAACAACAAGATCTAAAGGTTCTACAGACAAATAAATTATAAGCTATTAACAAATACACTGATAGCTTTTATGCTAAGGTTTCAGGATCATCCCAAACATCTTTTATGTGCCATTGAGCTCTTCCATGGTAACAATCTTACTAGTTGAAGCTAATGCTAAGATAACTGATAGATTTTGTAGGAACAAATGGCCTGTCAGAGTATGCTGTCTGCTTCCATACGCTATCAAATTCCTTTGCCTTAGGCCTGAGATTCACAAATGCAAAGTGTTAAATCAGCCTCCATTCAGAGTGTTTTACAGTTGCTCTTTAATATAGTCAGGACATCTGCTGGATTGGAACTTGGATTGGACAGTCATGAACAGCTTTGATTCTTAACATCCTCAAGTGAGGGAATTTAGTCCTTTTCATTTTCCATTTAAAACATTTGTCTTCTCCTAGTGCAACAGTGATGGGATTCATTTGGTTAATTGTAGAAGTCCACATCTGAGCTAGTCATCTGCATTCCTTTATGGAAAGAAATAGCCACCTTTAATGCTATTAATTTCCTCCTAAAACATAATTCAAAAACAGGCTACTTGAATCTCACTGTAAAAGCACTTATAGTTCTCCATTGCCTATACACAAAACCTAGACCGACTGGCTGAAGTACAGAGTTAAACTGTAGATATGTAGAAGTAACTGAGAAGTATCTTACCTCATATGTCTGGCCATGTACCTTCTCAGTAGTGAAAAAAATATGGAAAATACTAGCAAGTGCACTGAATCCTGTGGTTTGTATTACAAGGAAGAGCTTAAAGTAGCATAACCTTATAATAGGGAGTGATCCAGGCAATGCTTGTATTGCAGTAGACCAGTCCCACCAACTAATGGCCTTAAGGCCTGTTATGCCCTAATCCACTACAGTTACGTATGCTTGTTTATGTAGTTAAATAAAGTTGTGGCCTGTATTTTAACGATACCAAATGTAGGCTGTGTCTGCTTCAACTATTTCTACTCTACAGTAAGATAATACAAAAAGTGTGGGCAAGAAACCAGAAATTTTGCAGCCAAGTAAAACTGGCATAATGTCAGAAATATTCCTGTTTATCATGGGTGCATAAAATTCTATAGAAATTCTAATTAAAAATCTAAATACAGCAGACATTAATGCACCTCACTCTGCTTAAAAATTAAACATCAATGACTCATAACAATCCTAACTTCCTAAAGATGTCTTGGCACAGCAGTACAGAATTTCTTGCTTAACTTTGAATTTCCTTGATTCTGTGGATTTTGTATTAGCCTATGAAACTTAACTTCTTTTTCTTTTAAGAGGGCTGGAAGCCTTGTCTTGCTTTCAGCTTGTCTGTCCTACACTGCTGCATTACTTCTTATTTAACCATTTCCTCTCCAAAGGAAAGCTCTCTTGTCAGTGACTGACAGCATGAGATGGTAATTCTTGCTGCCACATAGGTAGAAAAAAAAAAGCAGCTGGAGTGGGCCTTGACTCCTAGAACCAGAGCACAATGATAAAGACATTTCAGAGAGGTCAGCATATATTTTTTATGAATTTAGAATTTAAGACAGCAATGCAAATACTAATTAAAAAAAAAACCAAAACCAAAAACCAACCCACCACCCTCATAACCCACAACCCCGAAACAGATGATCTGACTATACAACATTGATTTGAATTAACAACAGTCAGAATAAAAATCTGGGGGATATTATTATTCCTTATTACACATTACATAAATGACCACTGATCTATATTTTCTTAGTAGCAGAAAGAAAGCTACTTTTGTTGTTGTTGCGTATTCCGTATAGCAATATCATCTGGGAACTCCAACCATGGATGAGCTGGAGTTCTAATTGCTATTCAATTATGGAACAAAATGTGGTTTTTCTTCCAAATGAATTTACAAATTGAATTATCTTATAGATAAGCATCTGTCACTCTGGGCTACTTTGATTTATCAACCTTAAGTTGGCACAGATATGTTTATGTTTTTCTAATTACAGATATTGCACAACAAAAATGAATGACAAATATTTGATTTTTTCAGTTTCACTTATTATCAAGAAGTTGTTTAGCAAATGTGGTGCCAGATCAGGCAGTAACTATTCCTTCCACATTGTTTCTATAACATTTCTTGTGTTTGTGCAACTTATCTTCTATATTTGGAGTCAGCCAAGCAATGTGCATTAAATTACCTCTCTAGTTCCTAGATTGCCAGCACAGAACATCATCTAATAAGCCACATTTAAATGAGTATACCAGAATCCAGGAAGATATTTGTATGATTTTGAACTATTGGACTCTTTCACAGCTCTCTGTGTGAAATCTAAAACATTTGATTGCTTGTCATCAAAGCATACATGTAGTTCATTTCCCTAGCTCACTCAGAGACTGAAAAGCACTAGTATTATAAAGTAATCTATGTAATATTGCCTACATTTGGGACAACATAGAGAAAAGGACTCATTTTTAATAACAAAAGAGCTGTAGGCAATGATTGAGGTGATCCAGGTAGGTACAAATTCAAGTAGTCTGGCACTGTGTTAAATCCCTGTAGATTATTTAAGTTATTTTGCAAAGACTCAAAGATAAATCTTCTGATAGAAATCTCTTAGAAGAACAATTTTCATCATTTCCCTCTCTTCACAGTTCATGGACCTTCTTTACTGCTTATATCCTTGTGCACAAATAAATGTTTGAAAAATCTAGGTCGGCACTAATAACTTCATGTGACTTCACCCACAAGTCCTTGGTATACCTTAACTTTGGACTGGTTGGAGTTTTCATAGAATTGGGTGGGAGGCTGGATTAAGGAAAGATGACATCTTTAAAACATTTTCGAACAATTTGAATAGACCCACATAGGAAAAAAGTCTGTTATTTCAGGAATTATTTTAAGTTAATCAAAAATGGTTTGGAAATCCTCAATTGCATTTGTCTTAAGAGGTTTTAATCAATTCGTCACTTTGTCTTTGGTCTTCTATTGAAGAAAGATGCTGTTTTTGTAACTAGCATACAGCTAGAGGAAGTTAGAAGTCTTTTTATCAACCCTGTGTTGTATCAACACTGAATGCTGGATATTGGAAAAATTGTAATTACAAAAAAACTTGTTAAAATATTTTTTATAACTTCTGTTACTTAAAATTTCAGAGAGAACTTTTAAAATATAATGTATTATTATTTCAAGATATTGTCATGACAAATCTCACTGTGATCTACTGCCCCAAACATTTGCTACCCTGAAGAACACTAGGTTGCTACAAATTTATTTTTGAGTTGGGAGGCATGCCAAAATAGGCCTACTTTATCCATCTATGCAAAGTGAAAATATCTACAAACCTGGTAATCCAGTTTGTGAATAAAGTGATCCCATTATCAGAATCATTCTAATAATCTACCTTTAAAACTAATGGAGCTAATCATTATTTATTGTGCTTCTTGGGTCATTTCATTGAATTTTATACTTTAGTTAGTAAAAGTGGGTTAAAATGACTTTAAATCTGACATCCTCTGGGTTAATCTGGAAGCTATAATCACCATACAACAAGATGACAGAGGTTCTTCTAGACAATTGGAGATAACAAAGTGTAAGTGTAAGGTATCACTGATTCTGCCTTGGAAAGAAGGCATGACCTAAATTACTTCTGTCCATATTTTCCACAATTCCTTCGTTAGTCAAGTTTGCTGCTTTGTGAGAGATTAGCACCATTAAATACATTATGTCAACCAAATGCTGCTGCAGTGTGGACTGGCCAAGAATACCATAACGTTTTGACGTGTTTTGTCAATGCGTTCTCTCTTAAAGTATCCACACCCCCTTAGAGATCTTCTCCAGGCTTATAAGGCAAAGATACAGTAAGTCTGCATCATCTTGCTTGTGTCAAGAGGGCATTTTCTGAGAAAAAGTGGAGCTCTTAGGATCCTTTTATGTTCCATTAGTTTGTAACTGAAGGTTCTACTGCAAATATAGAGGTCTAGTCAAAACCAACTTTATAAATTGCTGTTAAACTTCGTAAGAAATTGCCCACTAACTTAACAGGGCATTCTGATCCTTTATTTCCATAAATAAGGAAACAAAAAAAACACAAGCTACTTACTTTGCTGCAGGATTATAGATGCTCTTATAAACTCTCTCAATAAACACCAACAAGGTCATGTAACAAGCTCAAAATGAAGCATCAGACATAATTAGTCATGTAAATTTATTCTGTCTGAATGCTCTTTGAGTCTTTGCATCGCCTCTGTTTTCCTGCTGTATCTGTTCTGGCAGTGTCTCACATATTCATTTTTGCTACACTTGCATTCTTTGTGAAAATTTAAATCATTTCCTTGCCATATCTACTTTCTTGCTAAGTTCTGTTGCTGTTTTCCCTCTTTATTTTTATTAATTTCTACTCTTTTCTGACAGTATGTAGTCACCTTTGTAGAGAAATCTCTTCTGCCTCATTGTTTCTGAGATATTCCTGAGAGTGTGTTTGTCTGCTTGTGCTATTGTCTTCTTCTTTTAATCATGTGAAACTTATTTCTTTGATTTTTTTCCTTGGCTTTCTGTTAGTCATGTTATCATGCTCAGAGTCATACCTACAAAACCCTATATACTTTTGCTCATCATTGTATAGTTGCTTTTGTTTGCATAGAATTTTCACATTCTTTCTAACCATTTCTGTTAAACTCCTACTTTCCTCCTATGTCAAGAAAACACTTCTTCTGCATAAGAAATAATGCATGAAAATCACCTTTCCTGACTTGTGTGGCTTTGCATTAGTTTAGCTTTTGTTAATTAAACTCCCCCCCCCCCCGAGCCTCCCAGCCTAGGAACATGTATTATCTAGATTTATAGACAGTTCTGTGCTCATCTTTGCTTCTTTGCAAAGTTTTCAAAATAACAGTTATGAAACTAATCAAGATTTCATTACTGTGGCATATAGATGAGTCTGTAGACTTTTGGAGTATATTTTATTTCAATAAGGATGGGACATGGAAGACGGTTAGCTTATTATCTGCAAGTTTAGCCTCAAAAAATAAACTGCCTCCAAGTTTAGCCTCAAAAAATAAACTGCCTCCTGTTCACATTTTTTAGGTGTAAATGACTTGATTTAGACTGCTGAATAATTCTGAACCAAAGCTTTTAGAAGCAGTGCTTGGCATGTACTCTGTTAATATTTCTGCTTTAATTTCAAGCTTTAAAACCAGATTTTTTTAATATTTGCTGGAAGTATATGCTTTAGAATTTATTTTTAATTTGGAGATGAGCTAGCTAAAAGATCAACAGTGTTAAAATCCTGCAAAATAGTGACTTTGGTTCTCAGTTGCACATGTATTTATGTTGCTTTATTTTAGAAAGTGTAATCCTTTGTGAATAAAAAACTTACTTTTAAAGGTATTTTCATTTATTAAGTGGCTAAAAGGTGAAAAACTGCTTGAAGGAATGAGTGAGCCAGGTCTGACCTTTGATTTTTAACTTGTTCTTGTCGTCTAGACCCAGCTGTGCGCCTGGCGTTGTTCAAAAACAATGAAAATAAACATCTCCATGTGAAACCACCAAGGAAGACACAGCCTATAAATGGTGGTTACTTTGAAGGTATGAACAAGTATTTCACTTTATCTCTATGCATGTAAGCATATATATCTTCTAATGTCTTTTAAGCAAACCTACTTGAAATGTAAAATAATATCCACAAATAAAAGAAGTCAGGAGTTTAAGGTTCTTATCTGTTCCTGGGTATCTCAAGTTACAACAGTGAAACATTTTAATTTCAATTCATTGGGGGGGCAGGGGGGGCTCCTAGAGATTAATTCGTAATGAACTGGTGCCTTATTTATTTATTTATTATTATTATTAAATCTTCCTCATAAAAATAATCATCATAAAAAACATCAAAGCATGTCACAGAGCTATAAAATACAAAGCACTAGAATAAAATTTTATAAATGAAATATCACTTCAAGTTCTTCACTCGTTGTCACCTTTTCTCAAGCTATCCATTAATTCCTGACTATCGTTAACATGTTTTTAGGAAGTTACTTTCATAAATACTCCCTAAAACCCCACCATTCGACAGAAGACAAGAAAAGAATCTTCAGCATGTAAATATAAAATTGGCTTTCCAAAAGCATTTAAATACTGATGTAGCTCTTTTACTGTTGAAATTTGTTAAACCTCTCCTTGGTTTCAGTAAAATTAGAATAAGGCCAAGTCTATTACAATACCCTTGTTGTAAGAAGCTGAGCATCTCCAGAGGCATTGTTTTTAGACTGTTTTGATTCCTTTTGCAACTCAATAGTCAGAAAGTTGTCACCTCTGTCCTTTTATCTTTTTCAAAGATAAAATAATAATATTATATTAACATTCACTGAATGAGGATAGACATTAGAACCTTTCTGAGGCAGGTGTGCAATCAGTCTGAGTATACCTGAACTGCAATTCAGTCAATTAACCTAGCTATATGAAAGACCAAATTTGCCTCACATTTATGAGCCCATGCTCAAATTTGGTTGGAAACAATTCTTGGTGAATTCTGAAGAGGGAAAACGTTTGCACTATTATCCAAACATCCAAGCATGAATGTACCTAGAATATAGAGAGTCTGTATATACTATGCCTGACTTAGCATTCCCAGTGTCTCATCTGTTCCTGTGGCATATGCTTATATGCCAGAATGCATTGTATGCTGAAGAAATAGGACATGCAGACTGCCTGCAAAACACTGGATGCCCAAAGCCTACAAGCAGTAGTGTGAATGTTCAAAGCCATGTCGAAGAGATAAGCTTGATCCCAGGCTCAGTACCCTAAAGTCAGTATAGGCTTAGCCTAGCTGTCCTGCCCCCGGTTTATCTGTTTCTGCCTGGAGACATTTCCCTTCATTTTGGAAAGCCAATATATGCATTCTAAATATTACTGAAATTACTTTTTGAATACATGGAGAGAAGGCACCTTAGCAGATTAGCTGTCAAAAGGCAAGCACTGTAGTGGCACTCTTGTTTATCTTTCATTTCAAGGACTGTTGTACTCCTTTGGCTAGCTAATAAACAGATTTTTTTCAGCAATCTTTTATTGGGTGCTTACATGCAATCTGCTGAGCCTTCAAGAAGATAAGCAATACTCTTCTGCTTGACCAGAATATAAAATTGTCCTTCTACCTGAGGCATTGCTACTTCAGATGGTATGGCCAGAAAACACTAGGTTGTGAATTAGAACCCAGAGTGCAGCACAGAGCATTTATTTATGTGTATGTGAGATACCATCAGACAGAACTAAGAGTTTCTAAATTTAGAATTTGGTAACACTTTGCATGTTATCTACTACAAAGCAAAGCACCTGCGTGATAATTTCACAGAGTTGTGTTATCAGTCATTTCTTCCCTCACTCACAGAAAAGCTTGTTTCCCATTTCCCCTCTCTCACCTTTTGACCATTTCTTCCTCTTTTGCCTGGGATAGATTTCTTTGGGTCTGTTCTGCGATGGGAGTTCTTTCTGTAACAAGGTGGAATGTTTCCACTCTGTATCCATAATCTTGTGGACACCAAATTTTAAGTCAAGAGAGAACAAAGACCAGTCCATTGCATGGTGGAAATAAACTTCATTCAAGCACTTTTACCTTCACAGACTGGTAGTCAGTGCTCTGGTAGAAAATTTGAACTCCAACCCATCTCCTTCATAAACCACTAAATAAATCAAAAAAAAAAAAAAAAAGCACATTCTAAATATTCCTGCTTTATTTCTTTAAATTGGGAAATAGGGGGAGAAACCATAGCATCAACAGCAAGTACACATGTGTTATCTGTTAAATAACAGAATCACTGCTTTTGAAAGGGGATGCCCTTGGAAGTGAAACAATTAGAACAGTTTTAGATTTTCAAACTGGAACACATCATGGTAGTGAATATTTAAGAGGTAATCTAGTTAAAATGTACGATGAATGCCTTTCATCTTCATTGTGTCTTTAGTTTGTGTTTAAAAATACAAATAAGACAAAAAGGAATAAAAAAATTAGAGGTATAAAAATAAAGAGTGAAAAGGAATGAGCTTAATATCTGATCCTTGTGTGTTTCTGAGATAAAGGTTATATTCTGTCATAATTTGCCTTCTCATCCAAGCTACTGCATCATACAGACAGTGTTGTATCATGCAGCATCTGTAAAGCAGTATCTAACATAGTGAGGACACAATGTTGATGCAATATTCAACTATTGCTGTTACAAAAGTTGTGAGGAGCTGATACGCAAAATGCTGATATCCAATTTTGAAAACTTGTGCATAACTTTAATCCCATGGGACAATTCACATATCTCTAATTTGACATACACGTTATAGGAAAATAAACTTTCAAAACTTGAGTGACATCGTAAATTTTTATTAAATTTTAGAAGAGTCATCATGCTTTACTCACTGATGTTATAAAAATCCCCACAGGGGACCATTATTTCACATTTGTATCACAATAGCACACAGGAGTTAGTCAGAGACAAACCCCTTGTATTATATGCTTCATCAACAACATGAGGAAACGTTCTGACAGACAAGAACTTACCATTTAAAAATACAAGCAACATGTGAAGGCACAAACCATGGGAATGTAATTAAATGTGTGTTAGTGTATATGTGTGTGTCTGTGTATGTGTCAATACATATACATGTAATACGTATGTGTATACACACACATATATATGCATATACTGTGAGTATAAGTAGGTATATAAATTCAATAAGCATGGCACTTATGCTTTTTTATTTGTATATTTTGAAAGAAAAGTAAATTATGAACAATTACTCTCTGGTGTAATTTGTAGTATCAACGTGCATTTTGTAATCCTAATGCTTTCCATCTAGATGCTGTTTCAGTTTCTTTAAAATTAATTTAATGCATGTGGTCATTTTATAACACAGATTCCTTAAAACTATTATTTAAATAAATAATATTTTTGATTCATAATTATATATTGTGACATTAACTTCAGTAGGTAAGCCGCACAATATGCAAGTGCAAATATGTGTTTACTGCTTCTCTTACAAAACTATAGCCTGATCAAAAACCTGAAGACAGATGAAAGCCTGACTTGATGTGCTTTCACTTCTGAAAGCACGTTTCCTGGGATTATGTATATTACACTGCTTTTTTTGGTGTGATAGGGTTATGCTTCCAGCACTGTTGTTGAGTTTGTTAGTGCTTGTTACTTGATAAACAAAGTATGCCTGCTTACTGTTTTACTGAACGTTCTTGGAGGTTTTTGTGTGTTTTGTAGATGATGACATTTCAAAGATCTCAAAATTTTGGAAACATTATAAGGAACACAGATAATTTTCATCATTTCCTATTTTGCAGCAAAGCATATTTTTCGAAAGCTTTATGACCTGGAGGCTATGTCCAGCATGTCCAGAGAAGGGCAACGAGACTGGTGAGGGGTCTGGAGAACAAGTCCTATGAGGAGCAGCTGAGGGAACTGGGGTTGTTAGCCTGGAGAAAAGGAGGCTCAGGGGAGACCTCATCGCTCTCTACAACTACCTGAAAGGAGGTTGTAGCGAGGTGGGTGTCGGTCTCTTCTTCCAAGTAACTAGCGATAGGACGAGAGGAAATGGCCTCAAGTTGCACCAGGGGAGGTTTAGATTGGACGTGAGGAAAAATTTCTTTGCTGAAAGAGTGGTTAAACCTTGGAACAGGCTGCCCAGGGAAGTGGTGGAGTCACCATCCCTGGAAGTATTTAAAAGACGGGTAGATGAGGCGCTTAGGGACATGGTTTAGTAGGCATGGTGGTGTTGGGTTGACGGTTGGACTCGATGATCTTGGAGGTCTCTTCCAACCTTAATGATTCTATGATTCTATGATTCTATTTCAGTCCTTGATTTAACATAAAATAGTCTTGCCTATTTTGGATAAAGTAGATCAGGAATTGAAGGAAGAATCTACCCTTGACTCCTTCTCTTTTCTTGGTAAGTTCCAATTAGTCCTGGCTGAATGTGCATCTCTGCCCGCTGTGGGTCTGCAATTATAGGGTCTGTAATTTCATTTACACAGAGGAAGGATAACTACTTTTCCAACCAATGGTGTGAGTGCTTTGTCCCGGTACAGCAGCTCAAAACTAAAGAAGGAGCCCCCAGGTGTAGCACATTATTTTGCTACAAGCTTTGGGAACAGTATATATCTTTTGGGGTCCTTTTTAATCCATCTACCTCAACAATTTTGGTGGGTTATCCAAATAATTTCTGTTCAGTGGAATGGGAAGCTGGATTCCAATCTGTAGAGCAAGTTGGAAGAATGCAGTAGATCAGCTAAGAGTCCAATCAAACTAACCAAGTATTATGTAGATATGATTCACTTTGTTTCTCAGAATTTCATAGACTATGTTCTAATTAATTATGTAGATTAGGTGATTTATTGGCACATATAGTACATTTAGTTTTAGTCATATCCATCAGTGGCACATCTATACCATACACTTCAAAGAAGTGGAAATAATACAACTTGACTTCACCCAGGAATGTGCACAATGACCAATGCCAGGAAGTTTAATTATATTAAAAATGCATTGGACTATGTTGTCAAGATATGTTTACTGTAGTTTGGGAACCTGTAGTTCTAATTGGCAGTACTGTATTTCCTGTCATTTTATGCTCATTGGTGACTAAAGAAAACATAATGGGTATAACGTTAAGGCAGATTTCACCAATACAAATTTGATAATGAACAGATTATGCTTTCTCAGGTGGCTTTTAATTGTGGAAATATTTATTCATTTCTCTTTAAATTGTCAGTAGAAATAACATTTATTTTTCATATTGGAACAAGAATAAGAGGTAAAATGATCTTGTGATTATGTCATATGATTGGAAGATAAATATCAAGGATCCATTTAAAGTCGTCTGTTTTCCAGCTTTCTGATGGTTCACAATTATGAAACTCCTTGTAGTCCCAAGTGAAAAATGTTGCAAAACATTCTTATAGATTATTATTGCTAGTGTTAATTAAAATTGTGAACTTGAGTCTTTGGAAAGTGGTAATTTAAGGTGACCTTTGAGTTAATTATGTGAGCTCATTAAAATATTGTTACATAATGATCAACATAGTTTCTTAGATTTTCTATATTACAAAATATGAACACATTGAAGAAAAAGTATATGTGGTAATTAAAACAGAATTTATATTGATTCAAATCACTGATGCTTTTAAATATCTGCATTAGAGTTAGGAGAAGGTAGAGTGGAATGCTAATATTCACCTTCTGTGCTTTAAATATTTTGTTGTTTGTTATTTAAGAGCATTTAAAAAGACATTGGACTATAGCTAAGTGTTTGCGTTAGCTGTTTTCGTCTTTTAGAAATTAGCTATTTTCAATGGAAAAATATAAATGGCATCAACTCCCAGGAAGCGCATTTTTTGTAAACATCCATTTCTAAATTAAGTCATCTTTTATTGAGCTGTGATCTGAAAAAGATTAATAACCACATTCTAAATATGGCCTTGCTGCAATTCTACTAGCTCAACTGCCATGTTTACAGTAAAATACAATTATTACATATCCCCCAGGCTTTAAATTTGTATGCCACATTAGGGAAGCAGTTTCTAAACCATACAGCACTGACAAAAATGACAGAATAATGCACTTCCAGAGAATGTAAGATCTGTCCTGAAATGTGGTGAAAATGCATTACAGAAACCTGTAGTGTGGAAGGGGATCTATCTCTTAAAATCAGAATTCTATGGCTTTGTTTCTTATTATTTAGTTTGAACTCACACAACAGAACTCTCGCATTGAAATATTTTCTCATTTTAAGGAATTAATGGCTCTCCACCAGCCCTTTAACATGTAAAATGAGTAGGTTACTTGTGTCCAGTACATCCAAAAAGAGCCAGGATAAAATAAACATAAGGAGTTGGATATCTTGGAAAAAATCTGTCATGGGTTTGGGTTAATCATCTCCAGAAGAAATTCAACTTGATGCCTGAAATGTAAGACTTCTTGGAGAAAGCAGTAAAGCCTGAGGCAGTGTTGATCTGAAGGAGTGCTCTCCATGGGTCAGAGCTGCTCTGCTGGCAGAGTGCAAACCCAGTTCACAACAGCGGTACGCTGAAAAGTTGTAAAAGACTGCAGGGGCCTTACAGTGCACGCACTCAAGCTTCAGTTACATAGTTCTAGTGGCCCAGTTTCTTATTATAAAAGAAAACTAAAAAATAAAATCTGTGCCTAATTTTCTAGTCTCCTGTCCATCAATGATACTGTAGGATTTTTTCAGTATTCGTGGAATGAAGCAATCCTGAAATTATGGTGTATGTTTAAAAATAAATATGTAAAACATCATTTATGTGCATTTATGCAGTGCTCTTCAGTGTCTGAATATTTATAAATGATCTAGACATACGACATTTTTAGTAATAGTCTTGCTTTTCACATACAATTGAAAAAAAAAAAAAAAATTCTATTTGCCTGAAATTCCTGAACAGGAGGTATTTGCCATAGGTACATACCGACTTTATATTATGAATTCTCACTGTGGTTCCAGTCTTTAGGGTTCCTGTATTCACCTGTTAAAGGTTTCTGAGTACATATTTCACCTGTCTATGTATTATCTCTTTGTTCATGTCTCCACTGTTTTGCAGACTGTTGTAATTAGTGGTGGTATCAGGACTTCATTAGTGCATCAGACTTAAATGTGGTCTCTGAGCTAGAGAGAGAGTGTGTGTTTGTTCCAACAAACTTCCAAAACTTGGATTTTATACAGTGTGTAGGCTATCACCTGTGCTTTCATAGCATAGTAGTTTACCAATCTTTAACCTAAAAGGAACTGCACATAGGGGGAAAAAAAAAAGTCTTACTGCTTTTTGCTAATAACTACCCAGTGATGACTTCAGTGGGAATGAGATTTCACCCAAAATGTCATCAGAGGTTGAAAACTAGTTTTTCTTATTGTTGAATAAGGTAACACAATAGTTCAAATAGTTTTATTTGCATCTTCTGAGATTCTACCTCTCTTTTTTCTCCTTTCCTTGACATTTTATGTCCAAAAGCTAGGTAGTGTAGATATCTGCATCTCAGCCAATGTATACGTAAACAAGTTGACTCCATGTTCACAGATTTTAATACTACATAAGGCAGTCATTTTGGATGAATAGACCCCTGAGTACTGAAGCATTTCAAATCCTTTTTTGTTTGACCATTCAGTGACCTGATAACTATTTCCTGTCCCTAAGTAAGGTTGTGACCCAGGTCTTAGAGTGCAGAAGACAGATAATTTTAGCAACAAGTTAAATCCAAATGGATTTGGTTGGAGGGGGTAAGGGAGAATAGGTTTGGCCAAATTCCTCTAAAATGAAGTGTTACAGCACTTCGATTTAGTACGTCTAGTTAAAAGTAATTGTTGAATTTGTTGCCATCTGTTTGGATGCCTGGGGACTGTAGTCAATATTGGGGTGGTTTGTTTATTTGTTTTGCTTTTACTGAACAATACCCAATACTCTTTTTACACTTCAAAAAAACAATTGCTAATGAAGAGGTGCATTTTCAGAAATATTCCAAGTGTTTTCCAAAGGGAGTATTTCAAGCATTAAAATCATATTGGTATGCAAATAGTATTTTAACATAGGCCACAGAAAATGTATGTTCTGTGTCCATAAAAGTATCATGAATCTTGCATTGCACAAATGTTCATCTTGCAAAAGAATTTCCATTTGGTATGGAGCTATGAACAAGGAATATAATATATTCTTAGAAATATTTTATAGGTAGAAATCTTGTTTCGGTTGGACAACATGATACATTTTAAATCACAATTAAAGAAATGTTTCCTGTAGCTATACATTTTAATAGCAATGCCTCTGCATATTTTAAGTACTTTTAGAGGTGAATTAAAGGAAGGCCTTCACCCCAGAGCTTTTCATTGATTTGAAAATGTAATTGATTAAAGTTTTTTATAAAAGAATTATTTTTTTCCTATTCTGTAATGGGAACTATGGTGTTATGGAGAATTAATACTATTAATGAGGTCAGAGATCTACAACATTCCAAAAAGGCCATTTTCATGTGTTTAATATTGAACACATATTTAAGTCTTTTTCTTTTTTATAGGTAATAATGTTGTGGTTCAGATATATAATATATTTTGGTAATGTGCAACATTTTTCAAGCAAAACATTAAAACAAGGTTTTTGAATTGAAAAAAATTGAAATCTAGGTATTGAAAATTTTATGTATTCAATACTAACTCTTATACCAAAGTCTTAT
The DNA here is from genome assembly GCF_000699105.1 of Pygoscelis adeliae. NCBI lineage: Eukaryota > Metazoa > Chordata > Aves > Sphenisciformes > Spheniscidae > Pygoscelis > Pygoscelis adeliae. The sequence goes on along the minus strand of NW_008824936.1, from coordinate 1,279,749 downwards.
GCCTTTTACAAGTTTCATGTACTCTGTAAAATAGTACGTATGGTAGACTTAGATGATTTTACAAGGAATTGCAAGTAACTCAAGTATTTTAATAAAAATGAACAATCATGCAGTGATATCTGTGTAATTTCTATGCTGTGTTATTTCTATAATGTACACCTTCCAACTTCATAACTACAGTTCAATTCTTACCATGTGCAATACAGAAACATTTTAGCAGTTGTTTGAAATTCATAGGTTTGTGCTGTTTTGATGTATGCACTGCAGATATTTTATCTGGCTTATGTGTATAAAAAAGATTGAAATACTGAATTTTCCAGGTTTTTTTAATATATATTTTTTTTCTCATATTCTTAAGAAAGGCTGCATACAGAGATAATATTGTTGAATAAGATTTTATTTACATGACAGTCTAGAATAGTTCTTCCTTCGCAGATTTATTGTCAGGTTAACTAATCCAACATGGTTATAATTTCATAAATTGCTACATTTGTAGAATGTTGTAGATAACCCAGTCCAGGTAACGAGAGAAAGAAATCCAAGTAGCTAGACAAAAGAAGAGCTTTATTTCACTTTCATAATCATCATTAAACAAGCAGATTATTAATAACTTTAATTTTTTTTAATGGTTTCTAAATGCAGCTTGAGTATCAGGGTTACTAAGAAATTGACTGTGGAAAGTCATTTCCCTAAAGCTCTTGCATGCTTATTGTTTTCTAATATGAAGCAAGCTTAGTAATTTTCAGTTTATGAAGAGACCAGGGATATCTTTTGTCAAAGATAGAATTTAACTTTTTAAAAGGGGGAATTTAAACACTACTGTGTATTTCGAAGTTAAATTTACTGAGAATTTGCTTTAGTAGCTGATGTATATTTTGTAATTGAGAAATTAGTAGTGAATGTAAAAAGAAAGGAAGCTATGTGCTACTAAGGCAGAAAGGTCTGATTTAACCTACCAATGACCTGGCTTTGTTTGTTCAGATGACAGTTCTAAAAGTGTGCAGAGAATATTCCCTTTTAATACAGTTATTTGCCGCAAGCCGTGACCTCACTGCCTGTCAGGGAGCAGGTCTGAATTGGCCCTTTCTCTGATATCGTGACATTGCTTCTGTTGCCTCGATTGTGACCTCTGATTGCATGATACCCCTGAGAGTTCAATTTAATAAGCGTGACTCCTGACTCTTAGCCAGGTCTGCCTTCTTAGGTTTTGTCAGACTCTACTTGTAGTCTGGTCTACATATGCTAAAACACTGCATAGGCTGTCATCATACCATGCGAGTTGTGTGCACTGTATTCAAAATTCTCTTTCAAACATCTCTCATTTATTGCAAATGGAAATATTTATAAAAGCTTACTTGGAATAAATTTTAAAAGTTGTTTCATCCACAGTTGTGGCTGCTCGGGATTTTTGTTTTTTATACCTTTGTACAAATAGTTACTATTATATCACTATATTACCAAGCATGCGAGTTACCCGTGCATCATACTAATTCCTTACTTTGAGATTTGTTTTATTTCCCCTGTGAGAGTATTATATATTTCTATGACTTCCCATCAACAATATGTTTGTTCATTATAGAAATAGTAGGGGCAAATCCCCTTTTTTCATTGCATAATTAATACAGTTGCACAAGGAGACAGTACTGATGAGCACCCAGAGCACTGTGAGATGTAGTTACTCAGGACTAGTCAGGTGAAAGCTGAAGGATCTGTTTGGAATCCAGCAGAAGGTGAGTAGAATTAAGACTTTTTAAGTATCATTGAAAATTAGATATCTTGGTTTCAGTGACTGTTTTGCTACATCATTGCATTCTTTTCTCCTGTTTTCCTCCTCTTCTAGCCAAAATCCTGAAGGAGAGTCTATTCAGAGACCTGGCTGCCTTGAGGATGATGATGCTATTCAGACATTTCTCCAGTTTTAGTATCCCTTGATGCATTCACTGAACCAGAATATGGAGAATTTCAAAGATTTGAAAGAGTTTCAAGAACCGTGGTACAAGTTACAGACAAGTTTCTGTATTTACTTACATTTTTTGTATTCTCATTGCAGATACGTATACCTTTTCTAGCCTCTGTATCAGTACCTCTAACATACTGTTTCTAATCAATGTATTTAGCTTTTCAGACAAGCAGAAAAATCTTGCTGAACAAAATAATGCTTTGTGCTCACTTTTGTAGTTAAATTAAAAAAATTTCTGTAAATATTACCATTTAATATTTCTCTGTTTCTTCACCTGTTTTAAAGTTTTCTGTTTGCCTTTTCACTCGGATTACTTTGTGTTAAAATTGTTACATCTTGTATGAAAAGGAAACTATATTAGAATCTTTCTTATAAAACAACTTGTCCGATGTAAGGCAAAAAGCAGGTATTGTTACATTCAAACTTGGCAATGAAATGCTGTTCGTTCTTCTTCATGACAGTAACTGTTACAGTGGAAGTAAAATCTTGGTTTGGCCAGTTAAATCATATTTAATTCATATACAAAAAAATCATATTTAATCATATACAAATTCCCATGTAAGTTAATACAATTTTAATAGCCTAAGTTAGTCTATAAGGTTGTACAACTCAAAATATAATCGTGTGTTCCCTTATTCTGGAGTAAGTAGTGTAAGATTAGCTGTTGAAGTTCCTTAATCTCAAGTGGGAGTTTGCTTACCTAATTGGAATTTATGGGATTTCACTCCTTTTTGGATCAGACCTTAATGCTCTGTAAGTTCCTGTGCTATTTGCAGGAGCTTAGATAATTGGCTGCAAACAAGCAAAGTTAGTAATGGACAACTGTTTTACCTGTTGTTAGGCAACAGGTAAAACAAATTATACTTTTAAGTTAATTAGTTATGGCTGTCTTGAAAGCTATAGCAAATATAAACAGAATGCACATGAGGCAAATTCACCTATTCGGAATCACCGTGGTATTTAACACCTACTCTAAGAATAAAATATTTACAATCAAGCTTAAAGAAAATTAAATTATGTTCAGTAATAGAATTGGGTTTTTTGTTTTGTTCATTTTCTCATTTAAAAAAAGAATTTAAATACAGGTCTAAACAAAATTCTGTAAAAGAACAGGAGGAGTCAGGGCTAATTTATTCCTTTTTCAACTCTGATTTCTTCATTCAGTGAGGTAAATCATTCAAATCCTCTCTGCATGGATAGAAAAAAACTGTGCCATTGTAACTATAACTGATCCAAAATCAGTATAATTAAGTCAGTTCAATTCCCTGGGGGCTGAATACTCTTGAATATGTGTTGGTTTCTCTAAAATTATATACTGTGTTTCAATTTTTCATGTGTTTACAGGCTGAAAATTTCAGTCCAATTAATCAAGAAATCTATAAAAATACTTTCTCTTTGAGCCATATGAATTAAGAATTAACCTGGGGCAACTTACAGGCAAATTGTGGTTTTGTTTTGCTTTTTTTACCTGTCCTTCTTTACAAATGGAATTCCCTTTTTTTAATAGATCCATAAGAAACTGGAATTTCATATTGTTTATTTTCTTCCATGATGTATCAACCAATTAAGTATAATTTAATAAGAAGAATTAGTACTTTTATGTCTATATTTATTTATAGTCACTCATAAGTTTAGTATCTATGGTTATTTTTAAGCTGGATATAAATATGTAAGAATTGTACACGCTTGGGGATTAACTCACTTTAGATGTAGAGTCTTAAGAAAAAGAACCATGTCTATCTGAGACTTTTTTTCCATTGAATTCAATGAGCATTAAATCAAGCCTTGTTTATACAATGTTTGGCATAATGACAGGCCTGATCTTCAGTGGTACCTCTGGGTTTTACTATAATGTAAATTAAACAGCAGCCTTGCACTTAGTCTGTGTAGACTTTGTGTGTATATTTGACAATGTAGAGTAGTTCTGCTGTTATGCATTACTGCACTGACAAAGCTGTGAATTGTTGACACGGTACCTTCATCAAATACCAACAGGTATTTCAAGTCAGCATCAGAAAGTAAGCCAGAAAGAGTTTCACCCACACAAAATAACACACTTTTAAATTGAAAATGATATGTATACATAATAGGTAGAATAGATAACCAATTCATAGGTATTCATAACTGAACTACATATTGACATTCATACAATAATTTCATTATTTCACTTTCAGTGTCACTCTGCATTGATAAGTACCAATCACGTATGGTACTCGTGTACGTCACATGTGTTGATGAACATGAGTTCTTAAAAACTAGTTCATATATTATTCAAATAACTATCTAGAAAAAATGTTTATTCTCAAGAGTAAACATAATAAAGACTTTTTTGAATGTACATTCCCAATCTGTCACACAAAATTACATATTTTAATTACCTGCTCATAAAATTATGAGACAATTAATGTAGTGTAAGTCAGCTTTACTGGCTAACTTCATGCTGCTCCTGAGTAATAATTTTTCTTTTTTTTTTTTTTTTTAATACTTGGCACACGTGTCTTCTTGTCACATAGCAACTTCAAATTGTTATTTTGAACAAATATTTTGTTGGGTTTGGATTTTTTGGTCCCTTTCTTGTACTTTTAAGTCCTTCAGTACTAACAAAACCTACCTTAATGGTTGTCACAGTCAATAAAATTAATTGTATTTTGTATTTTTTGCCCTCTTGATAGGGGACAACATAGTAGTTAGACCTCCTGTGCTCTTACAAAATGTTCCTTTGTATTTGTTTTTTTGAGAATTCCTTTGGAAGATCTGATGTCTTAAATCGTTTTGCTTGGTTTATTGAATTTAGAGAAAGGTATTCCTCTGGCTTGGACTCCATATGAAGTGATAATCTTTTCTTGCTTGGGAATGCTGTTTCATTACTGAGCAACTACGCACTTCTGTTCAAGTTCTTGATTGTTTCTGTCAGTTAATCTTAAGAACTGGAATGTATAGAAATAAAATCTATCAAAAGATTCTGTAAAAAAATTTTTGATGTTATGCATCTCAATTTTCTCCTGAGCAATATAAAATCCATTCCTCTTTTCAGTAGAGAATGTCCATCATTAGGGCGTTTATTAATTCCCAAAGATTATGAGAAAAACTATAGATAGGGTCTGTTACTAGGCAGATTTGGGGGATGAGACAGAAAGTATGTGAGAGTGTAGGCGGTAAGGATAAACAAAATAGGCTAAATCTACTTCCATCTTATTTATTCCTTACATTTACTTATGGATAACTAAGCATGGAAACGCTGAACATAGCATTTCAAAATATTTTTTTACTCCTCCTTGATTTCTTTTGGTTCTTCAAGGGCCTTGACTATCCAAAGATCTCTGGGTAACTCTTGGCTATACTCCAAATTTACTTCTTAGCAGCGCTGTTGATGAAATATGTCCATGCTGAGTGGCTGAAGCAGGTAGTATCTAGACTACAGAACACCCTGTTCATAGAAGACTACACAAAAGAATAATGTGAAAGTACAACATAGTGCTGTAAGGTTTTTTATGTACTTTTTGAACTTGTAAAAGCCTGAGTGGACCTTGAAGAGCGCTGTTTGCAGGAAGGAGTAGTTTACATCAGGAACTCATCTCTGTGTGTGCATGTGGGTAGAATATCATCCCTGTAGTTTCTCCATTTTTGTAGAGTTGGGGTTTGGTTTGGGGTTTTTTGTTTGTTTTTTAAGAAAGAACCAACTTAGTTTTTCAAACATGAAGCTATTTCATGTTATTTCCCAACCTATACATAAAACAAGTCTGCCCTTGGGTGACTGGACTGAGAAATGTCTCTGTTCTTTTTAGTTGTAATGCAACTTCTATCTATTTAAGTTTTGGGACCCTGAGGAAGCTCTGTGTGTGTGTGTCTGTGTGTGTAGGTAGATGCTGAAATACTAAAATTTTCTTTATATACCCTTCATCCTATCTGTTGTCGCTTGTTTTACATTTATTCCTGTGTAAAATACAATTTATCTTCACTTTCAGCACAGCATTAATCCAATATGAAAATTTCTGGCTATCCTAATAGTAATGCTGTTTATTATACTATTACCACAGTATAAGAGTCCAACATACTGGGGCTGAAGAATTTGATGTTTGGATGCCTTCAATACTTGCCTTAGTACAAACAAAAATGCCCAGAGCAGCTGATACATTTCAACTGAGTGGAGTCAGTGACTATATAGCATTTAATAAAAAATTTAATAAATACAAAATCATAGACTCAGTCACCAGCACTTGATATTTGCATTTCCAAACTTGGAAGGTTTCAAAGAAATTGGAATCTTAACATTTCCAAATGTTTGTGCAGTTTATTCTCCTGCTTTTTCTTCTGCTTTTCTGTGGTGAAAATTTCACGTGGCCACATTCACTGAGGTTAAAATAAATAACCATAACTAAATGTTTAATTCCAGTGTTAAATGACTACTGTAGCATTCTGAAGAAATAAACCAATTTTGCTGAATATTTCCTTGATATGAACGTGTTTGAACAGTAGTCTACATAACTCTAAATGTAATGATTTAAATGGTACAATATTAACCAGTTTAATCAAATGGCAGAATATTGTTCTGTTTTCTGGCTTATTTTTTTAAAGAAGTAATTCTTTATTTGGTGGACAAGGGAATCTCATACAATTTATTAGAGAGTGTGGACCTGTATTAAACCAGTGCACTACTGTTCCTTTATTTTTTCTTTCCACCTCTATGACTTATTTTAATTGACACAAGCAACTTATTCTTACATTATTATTATTAGCCCTCCACCATTCAATCGCTATATAGATCCCAAATAGATCTTCAAGTTCTTATCCCAAGATTCACTGCCTGAATCAGATCAGAACAGTCATAAATTAGCAAAAAATGAAATCAGCAATTGTATGTGTGGCAGCTTCCTGTACACACCTCGGGTGAAGTATGTCTTTAGGTTTCTAGATCAACTCAGAAAGGTGTTGTATGTCTTAGGAAATGCCATGATATGAAACTGATATTGTTATGAAGGAAATTATAGAAGATAAATGAGAAATTGTGTTTGACATAAATGGAGGAGTACAGAAACTGGTGACAGCCCATAAAAGTTGCGAAAGATGTATTAATTGGAAGGAACAGTGTTTAATGCTGCCTTGAAGTCAGTGCCAGGAAAGTGAAACTTATGAAGCAATTCAAAGGAAAATGTACCATGTTCACAAGAAGAGTAAAAGACATAAGCAATTTAATATGGAGTAGTAGTTTGCAATGTATTTGTGTGATCCGAGGGTTGCAGTGAAAGAGATTCAATATTCAGGAAACACTGGGAGAACTTTATCGACACTATTGTGATATGAAAAGAGAGAAGTAACTTTAAATGAGGTGTCTTAAAAGTACACCATTGAAGATAAAGTAAGACTTGGACTTGCCTCAATGTGGAGAAAGGAACAAATTGAGCATAACCAGGGATAAATACTAATTACTACTGATAAATAGTAGTGGTGCTGTATTCTGCAGAGGCGGGAACAAATAGCAAAACAGAAAAGAATGTGTGGGAAGGCCCAAGTATGAAATCCTGTTTTCCTTGAATTCAGAAGCTGAAATTTGTACAGTTTCAGTGGTTTAGGAATCTCAATGAAAGGGTTCAGCTTTTACATAATCTAATAATAAGACATCAAAGAGATAACACAGAAAGCACAGGCTGAAATGTGGTAACCACTGAAGCAAGATGAATTAAGCAGGTGAAGCTTTATTACTGGTGTTAATCACCCAGAAATAGAGCACAGTGTAAAAGACAGCAAAAAATAGAAAGAAAAACAGGGAGAAAAAGGACAGCCAAAATAAAGACTATGGGTCTTAACTGAGAGTGTGGTGAATACCTGGATTCGGCACAGGAAGAATGAGTGTGAGGGTGAGGTCAAGAACAGTCATGTGGTAAAAAGGAGATGATTACAGTAGCAGATGAAGATATTAGAGAAGAGAAAGAGGTTTGCAGATGGAATAGTAATATAGTAGACCTTATTTATAGTCTGAAAAAAATCTGAAATAGCTGGTAAAAAGAGAAAAAGGGCACAAGTTTTAGAAAAAAAACTCAGAATTTTTTTTTCCTTTCATTAATTGCTTTTGTAATTTTTGAAAGACTTGCTTTTGTGGGATGATCAGCACTCCCACGTTCAAAACTCCTTGTGATGTAATTGGTAATGCGTTTTTAAGCAACAAGAAATTTTGCATGTCGTAACCTGACGTGGTATTCTTGTGAAAAAATTCTATTTCATCTTTTATTCATCTGTGATCTCACTCAGACACTGCTATAAATATTTTTATTTCATTTATTCTAGTCCTAGAGATGGAAGTTGATTTAGTCAAAAGTTACTCAGATGAAAAAGTAACATCTAAAATTAACCAATCCGTACAGTATAGCTATGTCACAAACAAGTTGCTGTGTTTTTAAGATAGAAATGTATGTGTTTCACTATCTGAAAATTCCAGACCTGAGTTGTAGATAAACGAACCTTATCGGGAGATACTATAATTTTAAGTGAAAAGAACTCTGTGTCAATTACTGCCACATGATACTACCAACTGTCTGGAAGTCTTATATATATAGCTAATATAAATGTACTCACTGAATACCTGTGAGCATGCTAAAGACCACTCTAAATACCATTCTTTTTCCAAAACCAGTATTTTGGGCATGTAGTGATTGCTATGTAATGCTTAGGTGATTTAGTGACTTCTGACAAAGTAGACTTTGACAAATGTGTCAAGCTTTTTGTGGAAGAGAAGAAATTCCTTTCATTTCTCTTACATTCTGCTATAAATTTCTGGATGATTTTGGGGGTGGAGGGGTGGTGGTGGTGTGGTTTTTTTATTATTGTTATTTTCTTCTCTGTTTCCAAATTCTTCAGTTTCTTGCCTTGGTAGCAATGTTATTACTCATGTTGTTCTTGCTTTCTGTTCTGCCTGTATTATACAGATTGTGACAGAAATAATGCCATTTTGTTTGTGGACTAACATATGAAGAAAATGAGATAAAAAGTTGGATTTCAGGTTTGGGATTTAAAGATTATTTATTAATGTGTATTATAACAGGGACTCGATAATCTTAAAGTTCTTTTCCAACCTAAATGATTCTATGATTCTATAACATAACTTTATAGAAGATATAGGAAAAATTATAAAAATCCTCACAGGGTATATATATGATTTTAATTTTTATTCAGAATAATCTTTTTATAGAATTTGTACACTCATACACAGACTCACACGCACACGCCCTCATAATATATATTGCTGGCCAATAAAGTATGCCAGAATACTGACAGATAAGAAAAATTTCAATGTTTTAATAGCATAGATACGAATTTTATACCCAAGCTCAGCTACTTAATTCCTATATTAAGAGCACCATTTCCAGAATACATATTGAGAAAATTAACTCTGGTCACATATTTTTTATATTAAGGGAGGAAAACTTAGAATGCTGAAGAAATTCCAAGCCCTTCTTTCACATTGTAGGTCTTAGTTTTCTTAGTCTCTTACTTTATTTGTATTGTACTCTGTATGAAGCAAGTTTTGAAGTGAATTAAATCACCCTCTAAACACAAAATTTAACTGTGAAAGGTTGGATACAGTGCAGACTTCTCCACACATTTCTCTGTTTCAAGAAACACATGACATAGTAAAGTTAGACCTTTTATCTTCCCATCATCAACAAATAGATTTGAAAAAAAAAAATCCCTGTGTTGAATCAGGTTCCTCAGTATCCTCTTGCATATAAATTGACAAAAGAGTTGAGTAGCTAACTGGGATTTACAACAATCAAGATCGTTGTTTCCTGGGCATAGAATCTGAAAACTAAAATGCAGAATCTGAAAGATCACCCTGAGTGTAGACTTCGTGTAACCGTCTTCCTTCTTTTTGTATACTGGCTTGCTGTTAAGAACACTTGCCCTTGCTCTGGGGAACATAGGTATGAGGTACTCCTTAGGCAGTGGGAAACATAGGTTTCAGGTACTCCTTAGCCTGGTGAGATTTGAATCTCCAGCTTCCACATGCCAAGCTATTCCCTCTGGGTATGTTTCAATCCTCTTTTTAAAGCTGACTGCTACAGCTGTGGGCACGAGATGCAACAATCTTGAAGAAAAACCTATGAGAAGAAAACTGACTCTAGTCAGTGCCCATCTAGAACTGAGGGCACTTCACCAGGAGTAGTTCACAGATTCTTAGCCCTTCTCCTTTAACTCAATGGATTATCCAGAGTTAGTCTAACTCAAAGTACATGAGTAACATCCATATTTTAAACTGAACATGAGCCGTGCTGTCTCAGAGCATGCCCAACAAATGAATTTGACAGACGGAGGATGACATTTTTCTTGATCCCAAAGTTCAGGTTCTTATGGGTTTGCATATTGATTTGGGCACCTAGAAAAGAATTTGTTGTTTTCCTGTAATGTTCAGTTCCAAGGACATTTCAGGTGCCCAGGCTCTTCTGAATAAGTTCTCTCTACTTAGATGCCCAAATTCTGCAGGAAAATGGCAGTAGGTGCCCCTGAAAGCTGCATTGGATCTGGCCTAAGTGCACAGTATGTGTGTGGATGATTAATTGGCAACACCTAAAAATCTTTACTGTATTAATGCCAAATGTAAGACTATTCCAATCTTAAATTATTAACGTGTGTGTCATGTAAAAAAAGTCAAAAAGATTGAAAGCTTAGAAGTGATAATCTAATGAGGGTACGATACTTTAAATACCTCTGTGATTAATTTGGTTTTTGACGGAGTTATGCCTTCTTTGATGTATTCCTTTTTTCTTTGATATTCTAAGAGTTGTCTGGGTTTAACAATTAAAGATTATAGGTCTGATCCATTTCAAAGATGCAGAATGCTTACAGCGCTTTGGAACTTCTGTGGAATTTGTGTGTTAGTACTTCTACAAAATCAGGTCCAGGTTTTTAAAAAACCCAGAGCCCTAATTTAAGAAAGCTATCAAGCAAATGCATGTTAATGATACTGATACGCCAGATCCTCAAACACAGGATGTTCATAAGTGGAATAGAAAAGTGATAATGCTGTGTTTTAATTCGTAACATAGTATTTTTTCATAAGAATTAAAAAGAGAGATATAACTATTAAAAAGTGAGAATATGGGAATGTTCCAAATAAGAAAATAGAATACAGTTTTCTGCAGCATTATTAAACAAATTATTGAACAGTGTCTCCCCATTTGAGAAAAAAAAGCCGCTATTAACACTAATATGGAACAAGAATACTCTGTTTAATAGCATATATAATTTTAAGAAAAAAAAAACCTATTGTGTGCACTTTTATCTTGGTCACTTTCTTGTTTCAATAATGTTTCAATAATTAACATGCAAAAATAAATAAAAATAAAAATGAAATAAAATTTTATTAAATAAAACCAGTTGTGTTTCAAACATAATTCAGTCAAAAATTCAAACTGCAACTAAGGTAAATTATTAACAATCATTTTGGAAAAATAACCTGCCAAGTTAAAAGTATTCACTTTATTGTAAGTTTTATCATAGCTTATTGTATGTGCATCTTCTTTTGACCATCACTGACACACAGACTCAGACATGAACTTTTAACACTGGTTTTAAATCCCTACACAGATTTCCCTTTTAATGGAGGAAAAGGTAAAAAAAAAATTGATAAATGCATAAATAATACCAATCCTTTTAATAGGAAGAAGTAGTTCTCCTGAGAAAGATGGTAATACTGGACCAACTTTTCTGTAAATACAGATAAGAAAAAACCTAAAGATAATGTCTTGGGGAATTATTCCTCACTGGAGAACATATGTGGAAAAGCAGAAGGCTCAATCTCCAGGACTGCTCTTACGGAGTCATGCAGAATGCTTCTTACTGCTGTTATAAACCAGCATCTTCTTCCTCTGGAGAGCTATAAGGGTACCAGTGTAGCTGCAGACTTGGAACCTATAAATTTTCAAAATTTAAAGGTCAGAAAGCTGTACTCCTGAACCAGGAACAAGGGAAGGCAATATCATAAACCTAGAAAAGAAGAAATGGCTCCCACTTTAATCAAGGAAGGTGATGAACTCTGTAATTAGGACTCTTTATATTTTGATATTTGGCACTGATTGAGCAGTTCACTGCTTGATCTTTTTAGTCAGCCCTCACAACCTCATTTGGGTAGATACAGTGACTCTCCATCAAAGCTTTTCATTTTCTGTCTTCCTGAGGTAAATGAGAGTTCTTTACATCAACTGAGGATAAATTCTTCTGCCTAAGTTCTAGTCTGTGAGTCACTAGCAAGATATACCGAACTTCATATTCTGGACCAGGACCTTGCCTAATTTTAATAGGTTAATTATGGGTTTGACAATTGAACACGTTCAGCCTAGGGAATGGATTTGGTTTGAATAGAGATTCTCGATACCAAGATAAATGGAGAGCACAACCAAAAGACATTTGTATTGCAGACTATGAAATAAGAAGCTATGATACTTTAACAATATTCCCTTAGAGCTAAAAGATGAAAGAAATGAGCTCACTGTAAAACCAGGTAAAATGCAAGTGAGGAACTATGTTTCACAGCTTATGCAAAGTAAATTATAATTTTTACAGAAAGAAAAGTTTAAAAAATACTACAGATAATGTAGCAAACCTCTTACAAAGGTAAGTTGGTGAATAGCCTGTAACTTCAGTTTATGTTGTCAAACCATGAATGAAAACTAAGGCTTAAAATATGAGGAAACCATTCACCTCAAAGGCAGTTCTGACATCCCCCCCCCCTTTACAGTTATTGATAGTTAAATCATTCATGGTGGGCAAATTCACGATACAAAGTGGAATGATGTACATTCTTTGCTGGTTCAAGTGCAGAAGGACATGTATGCTCCTGCAGTTTACTAAGCAACTTCTAGTAGCTGCTGAATTTACCTTTCACCGAGAGAAAGAAAAATCTTTAAAAGGAAAAAAGGAGTAATCAGCAAGAGGGAAGATAACTCAATGTCATCTGAAATGAGATTAAAGAGAAAAAAAATACTTTGGTACCAAAAAAAAAAAGTTTTCTGATGTCTCATAAAAGCCCTGAGTCAAAGGTGCCAAAAAGACATAACCTATAAAGTTGATGTATAAGGACAGAAAATAAAAAGTTATTCTAATCCATGAATATCCCCATGCAACAATGATGCTTCCTCTGCAGGCTCTTCCTTATGCTTCAAAACGTATCTGGTATTCACCAGAATGGTCCCAAAAACTGAAGGATCTCCACAATTGTACAGCTTTTTTTCATAATGTTGCTATTTTATTCTCTGTCTTTGGGTATCTTTTGTGATCCAAAAGTAGGTAGTAATTTGTGAAAAATAATTTATGTATGCAATTGCTTTGAAATCCAGTATCAGAAAGTGCCATTAAAGTGTCATAATAAATCATATCAGTAAAAGATAGATCAGGGGAATAAGATTGTCATGTGTCCAGTCTTGCATATAATGATGATTTTTTTTACCTTATAGTTTTGTAAATAGAATTATAAATATACATGAATGTGTATTTTTAAGCATAGAGATAGCGCAGTAAGCATTCACAGATGCTATGACAAGCAATTTATGTATAATATATATTTCCATAGATATTTCAGAATAAAGGAGAATCTTATTTCCCAATAAAAATAGATTTATTCAGAAGGCCAATATTTAATCCCAAAAGATAAAATAACCATAAAATTCAAGTTTAATGTAAAAGTCTTTCTCAAATATATCTGAAGAAATTCAGGTTAGTTGGATTCTTTGCAAGAAAAGGAAGTAATTGCCTTTTTTTTTTAAAAAAGGCAATATGCTCAAAGTTTATCTGAGGAATCTTAAAAAAATGATATTTTAAAATAATAGTGAAAGACAGGAGTATCTTTTTTCCTCCCCAGGTAAAAAAGAAGAATTTTCTGAGCTGGAAACTACTTTGGATGAGAAATTACAAAGGAGAAAAGACTTTACATACCAATGGCTTCATACACAGCCTTTGGATTATGAAGCAGCCAGTTCCAAAAATATGAAGTGGTGAGGTCATTGCCTTTAAATTAGATTTTTTTTTTAATTTTAAATTTATCTTGTAAAGTGAAACCTAGGTTAATAGTTCTAAAACAAACATGACTGTGTAGCTAGCAGACAGTACACTGTATTTCCGGGTCCCAAACATAGCACCCTGTAGAACTGGTTTAGTAGTCATTATACAGATACATCTTCCATAGTGATAATGAAATGATACACAGCGCAGAATCTTACAATAAATATCTACATAGCTTTATGCATAGCAATGCAGTGTTTTTTGTATTGTAAAGAGTATTGAAAAAAGTGCTTATTCGTCATATATTTTATAACTTTATTGGTATATATTATGGTTTTATGTAATTAGATCAACTGTAACATTACCTATATTGTTAGATTTGATTAAGGAAGTAAAAAACCCACTTTTTAACTAGATAGTATGTATTTATATTTTGTCTTCAAAACATAAACCCAACTTACACATCTTCATAGTATACTTTAGTAAAATGTTGTAAACGTGTACCGTCTATATTTAATTTTGGTTATTAAACAGGTAAAATATCAATACAGTTAAATAAAAGGTTAATCTCATTCCCTAAACTAACATGAAGACATAGTAAGTATATTTTGGTCATAAATTCAATATAAACCATTGATATCTTGGTGAAGTCATTAGTAGACACAATGCCAAGCACCTCTAATAAAACCAAACAAGGTGTCAGTAGGCAAGCAATGGATTTAGTGTAAGCATTTTAACTTTATGTTCATTAAAGATGTATTTAATTTGTAATTAAATGGACTGCATATTATGTTTTGTATGGAAAAATAGTCCACATTTCTAAATTTTATCAATGACTGTAGGAAGTATATGCAGCGCATGTTCCTTAGAAAATATTTATCTGTCAGTCATGTTCCATAATTGAAACACTCCAAGTGTTTGTTTAAGATAACTGTCATGACTTTTAATTTGAAGGAAAACACTGGAACAGAACATGTAATGATGTTTGAAAGTAAGAAGACAAGGAAATTTAGAAAAGAATTTTTTTAAATGTTATTATGTTACCTCCGCAGGTGTGTGCTATGCACTAGTAATTGTACTGACATTTTTTAAGATTATGATACCATTTTTGAATGTGGCAGAAGTCCCACTGATCTCCATTGGAACATCACTGGTAGACTGTTTAGAACAGCTGATACATTTATGTAACTGAAAACAATTTTATCCCTATGTAAAGTAATGTGACAACTGATTTGGCTATAATTTATGTCAGTACATGCAAAAATTCATGCATGGTTGCATTTATTGACATTTATATTTTTAAATTAGTATTCTATCATAAGAATAAACAATATTAGTTGTTAATAATTTATTGATTTTATTGTTAAGTACAAACATTTTAATATTAATTACTCTGATTCTTTAACATTATCAGTTAATATTAATTACTCTGATACATCTTAACCATGGAATTATTTTAAATAGTATAATTTCTACTTAAGCAGGAGTGTTTCCAGGAAAATATTCTGTCCAGGTATTTTAGTGAACCCAGTACAGTGGGATTTATTGAAATTTCTATTCTACATTTTTCCCAGCTGTCATTTTTTGCCTGAGTTAGATCCTGTGATACGTGACAGTAGACGAGTACAACTTGTGGTAAGAACTTCTTTCCTTGTGGGATTTTGCAGAATTCAGCTATGCCTTGTTCATGTTTTCAAATACATACTTGGTGTAAAAGCAACCAGGAGATTTTTTTGATTGAATATAATTCTTTAATGTTGTCTCTATTTGGCAATCAAGCCGCCCATTGATGGAGATCAGAAGAAAATGTTTGAGCACAAGAACCCATGTGTGTACATAGGGTTCTAGTTTCATAATCTGATACTGGTTTTGTTTTTAAGACATCAAATGCTACTGTGTGTTTTTTTAAAGCTTCTAAATCAACCTTTTAAAAAATGTTTTAAAAAAATTAAATATGGTTCAGCACTAATTACATTATTGACTTAAAACATGTATTCTTGTCAATCAGACAAGTTTAAATGTTCTTAAATTCTGTAAGTCACATACCTAAATCATTCTAATATGCCCACAGTGTCATTTATTAAAAGACAGTAAGTTGGACTAGTACAGTGACATTATTAAAAACAGTGTATAAAATCAGACTTATTCCTACAATTTCTTTTCTATAGTTTTTTACATCATAAAATGCCCTCTACTCTTTTCATGATTCATTCTTTTCTTTGCAGCATTTAAAAAAAATTGTATTTTCTGAAATGGGTAGTTCTGCAGGTTGGCAGGAGGGGGAATATGAGCATTTTAACAATCTGAAGATTTACAAAATGAAAAGACTCAGTGTCAGAGATACCCCAAATTTTCTTTGATAGTGAGCAGTGTTATGATACCTACAGGCCAATTTATACTATACACACACGCGCACACACACACACTTTCATGTTTTATTGCCAAATTAGCAATATTCTTGTTGATATAATTATGTGGGGTTAAAAAAATGGGGCAAAAACTTACAGACTGTACAGAATTAGTGTCTTATATTCATATATATAATGTAAAATGTTGCATAAAAAGTATTTCCCAGTTAGATGATGCACCATATGCCTCATTCTGTACTCTGAGCAATCTTGGCCCTTTCTAACCTCTGTCTTCCTTAGCTTCACCACCTATGCAATATACATGTTTTGGAAATGCTTCCATAAACTCTTCTAAAATTCACTGCTGAAAAAATGCTTTGAAGATTTAGATGTTACTATTACTATTCTCTTTAAGTCAGATTTTGTCAAAAATTTTTCTCTGGTGTGGGGTGTGTCCAATTCTTAGGTTGCTGTTAAAGTTTAGTGGCTGAAATCATGAACCAGGCAACCATTGTGATGGGTTTTGGTTGCAGCAGCACTAATAGTTATTTGTTAGGTGAAGTCTAAAACAATAATTGCTCTAATTTGAGCAAATCATAATCTAATAATGTTATCTAAATCACACATTATGTAATTATCGGTAAGCATATGTGCATATAGGTAGATTGTATCTTATTTACAGTAAGCAGTTATATCCACAAAATACTGCTGAAATCCCACAACAGTATTATGTGGTGTGCCCACATAACTGGCAATGTTATGGGATTGTCACAGCCTGTGCCACATAATTACATAGCTGTTCCACATGAATGAAATACAGAGAAAATGCAATAGAAGGTCAAAAAATAGAAAAGGAATAAAATGTGTCTCTAATGCAGAAAGCAGTACTATATAAGCAATGAAGTAATGATGTGGTTTGTACACATAGAAGGCTGGAGAATTATGGTTTTAAAATTTAAAGGTTGAAATGTGAAATGTGAACATACTCCTAATACTTTTGCACAGTAACTTAGTTAAAAGCTATGAAATCTTGACAAAAATGAAGTTAACGCTTAGCTGCAGTCATTACCAAAAAGTAGGAAAAGTTCTGGTAAACTGAAAGAAAGAGGGAAATATACATTAAAAAAAAAAGGAAAAGAAAAAAAGATAATTAGAAGAGGAAAGCATTCCTGGGCATTTCCAGTAGTTTATTCATATGTCTCATGCTTGACCATAAAGTTTCCTGCTGTGTAATAGGATCCCTAATTTGTATGTGTTACATAAGCCTGCATTCTGAAAGTACTAGATTAATATAATTTTCTAACTGATACTTGTGCACATTCCAAGAATTTAAGACATTCTTTTTCATGGATACAAAATGGTATTTCAATGGTTGCATATTAACAATAAAGTCTTAGCCCTTCTCATTGGGGAATAAACCCTATGTAGTAACCTGCAGTAAATCTAAGACCTTGTTATGTTAATCGTGATCATTTTGATGATTTTGCTTACTACTGCTACTACTACTACATAAGTGCTTAGGAAGGCATGATGACTTACAGTTTAAACTGGGCACTTGAAATTAATATGATTTTGCTGAATGACAAGTAGGAGAGACTTCCTGATTCATCTTTGTATGTAGTTTAAGTTACCTACATGGTTAACCACTTCACTATTAATCAGTATCTCCAAATCATTAAGATATAACTTGAATTTAAAAGCACTTTTTACCTCAGAAGGTTTCAGAATATCTTGATAATTTAACATAGGAATAGACACATATTCAGATGCAGAGCTGTATTCAAGGCAAAGATTCCTCCTCATTGAAATTAATTTCCAATTAATTGGAAAAAAAAAGGTTTGTAGTAATAAAACTAAGGGAAAAAAGTCTGAAGAGTTAAATATGGTGATCACTACAGATGGAAGTCCAATACTGCACTCTGTGAAAAAGTGTACCAGTATCTTAAATTTCTTCCAAATTCTTGGCTCTAAGCTATAAATGTAAAAGGGAAGGTTTTAATTAGCTTCAGAGAGCTTTCAATCATGTTCTTTACAAACCTGAAATTAAGTTTACTCCAGTGATTAATACAACCTTAAATATTACTCTGACTGTAATTGGGTGAAAACACTTATTTTTATTTGAAAGAAAATAACAAATATTTTACATCAGAGAGCCAGATAGCTCTATTAAACTCTAGCATATAACATTGAATATTGTTGTCTACAAGATGATGAAGCCTCAGATTCTGTGATGGTAGGGATTGGATAATAATTCCGTGGAAAGGTTAGTTGTTTAAAATACTGTGGCCTCCTGGGTCTTTGGGAATTGGGACATTAGAAAACTTCTGCTGTGTGTTGAAACAGGTTAGATGGAAATAAGAACAATCAATTCCATTGGTTTGAATCTCTCTGAGCATCACAGTGATTGCATTATTTCTACTAAGGAAAGACTAAAAGTGTTCTATTTAAAGATTTTGAACAAATGGAGCTCTCACAAGCTTAAAGCGACTGTAAATATTCAGGCCAAAAATATAGAGTTGGCAGGATAAAACTGTGACTCTTTTCAAAGTTTCTTGACGCTGCTATGGAAGAGAAAATAAAATATTGATGTTAACAGCAATAATACAACCTGCTACCTGGGCAAAGCAAAACTTTAAAATCATGGTCATTAAACATATAAAAGGCAAGCTTCAGAAAACAAGGGATAAACTTTCTGTGCTGACACAAAGGGTACACAGTCACGAAGGAAGAGCTTTTTTGAGCGTAAAATCTCTGTATCTTTGGAGTTGTTGGTTTGTAACTGCATGAACTTTTTAATGAATTTTACATTGAACAGTGACTGGATAAAGACAAAGAAATGAAACAGGTCTCCATTTCATCCGAGTTCTCTAAGTTAGGCTGGACTACAAAGCCTGTCTGCATTGGTGCAATGCTGCTCTTGGTACAGTGAGCTGGTTTGAACAGGAAGTCTGGAGATTGTCTCCTCCAGAATAGCCTACAACTTCATAGTAATGGCATTTTCCTGAGAAAAAGGGAGCTGTAGGCTTCAACCCCCCGAGGAAGGAGTTGAGACCCAGTCTCTTGATTCCTGATTGAGCAGTCTAGCTACTACGATATTATGCAAAAGTTTGGTGACATTACCCCTAGCATAGTCTTTCCTTTTTTGTTGTTTGCTCGTTTGTTTGTTTTTATAAAAAATGGACTCTACTCAGTTAGACACCTAGCTTCTGAAAGGATTTGGGGCTTTTCAGCCCAGATAGAGGAATGACTTAATCTGCCTCCTGGACTCCACTTCTGAATGTCCAGAGACTAGAAAATTTATGTCCTTATGTTCAGTACTTCCAGCTGACTGGCTCTACACTGGGGCTTTTGCAGATTGCTCTTCTGCAGTGCCTGATTTTTCCTCGTCATTGTTACTGGCCCTCAGTATCTAGTCAACAGTATTGTTAGATGGCTGCTTTTGATGTTGAATAGCTTTTCATTTCAAGGAAAGGGAGTACTGGCTGAGTAAATGTGAAGTCATTTCTGCAAAACCAACAATCTACCATTTACAGTGTGTGGTATCTTCCAGGTCGGTATTTTTAACCTTTGCCCTACATGTTCCCAAAACAAGGACCCACGGCTAAAATGAGATATGATTTTCATTTCTATCTTGCTGTATTTATGTGCAGGTACATTGCCTCATGCCAAAATGTACCACCACTGGATACTAGAGGTTTATAATTAATATAATACTCTTACCTAAAGTATAATTAAAATGCTGTCTGATGGTTATGGTTAATTAGCAAAAAACTAAAAGATTAAATTACTTGCTGGGCCCTTGACTGATTGAACTGATACGTGTCCTGGATAAAACATAAATATTGCAGAAAATAATCCGATATGACATCTCTGACATTCAACTGTAACTTAAATTATAGACTGGTCAGTAAATGATCTTAAGCTGTTTAAGGTTTCATCAGCCGTCTGCAAGATTGATTTTCTTCAAAATTACTGTACTAAAATGTTTTCTTTTGTTGTTGCACTGACTCAGATCACAAACCACAATTTTAAGATCGGCTCTTATTTACAAAAGTGCTTTGACATAGTGCATTTGTTCAGCCTAGGCAACAATAAAGGATTGTGGTATCATTTTGAAGAAGGTTGTTTGACAGACCCTGTTTGTTTATTTGGGGTAATGTGAGCTGCATTCAGAAAATGTTATATTTTGTTTCATGATTGTGTACATTCTCTCCCACTGCTTCCAGGCAAGCCCTGTAAGCAGAGAAGACACGGATTTAGACCTTGTTTCCATGGCCAGTGGAAGTGCTTTGACTGAGAACAGAGAAAAAAATAAGCAGCCACACAGACACTCAGCAAGATCTTCAAGTAAGTTATGGTTTTTTTCAATATCAGTTTTAAAGATCACTTTAAAATGCTAGGTGGAACTGAGCATGCTTGGAATCCCTAATAACACATGCTACTTATATTTCTGTTTCTTTCTTACCTAAAATCTTTTCATACGTTTTCTATAGTTATGTTTAAAAACTGCACCATTAATTTCAATAGACTTTCCTCCTGTGATTTTAACCCACCCGAAGTTCCCTGTGACGCATGCTAAGTCTTCTGATGATCAAGTTCTTAAAAGATTTTCTTTTCTCTAAATTACAAAACAGAGTGGTTTTTTTAATGTTCTCCTTTTTTTTTCCAAAAGACGTTTGAAAAATGCGTTCTATTAACTGAATATCAGAATACATATCCTAATCAAGCCACTGATTTCTGTTCTGTTGATTACCAGTTATACTGTAGTATATGCATCCTACTGAACTTACTATAGCTCAGTGGCAGAGGATCCTTTTAAAGCCTTATATTTTTACCACTCTAATATCATACAAATTAACAAAAGAATCTATATGTTGAAAAAATGAAAAAATAATACTTGAAAGTCATAAAATGGTAGCATTTTAAGTTTCATGTTTTATTTTGTGTGATATAACTGAAGAAAATGTTAATATACTTCTACTAATATGACATACTATATTTTGTCATTTGCGTACGTCTTTTCCTCATAAATAAAACTCCAAACCCCCAAAATGTACATTACAGAAAATATAAGCAGTATTAAATAACTATGGCAAAATTATTGAAATTCCTAAAACTGTGTAAGTAGTGAATTTTCTTGAAATTCTTTATGTCAAAATAGAAATCAGGTTATTTCATAAATTAGATGTAATTGCTGGATTTGCTTTTTTGATTATGTTTTCATATATACTGCCTTTTCACTTTCAATGCAAAACAAATTAAAATTCAAGGAAAACATGTAAAAATACTTGATATCTCTATTTTTCTGACATACTTTGTAAAGACTTTAGAATAAAGATTTATTTACATTATATTAGTCCACCACAGGCAAAAAATAACAGTGAGTACAATTTGTCTGTGCTTATTCACTTGATTTACATGCCTAAAATTAGATTAGATAAAATTTATCATCCTAGTCTAAGTTAATTGCATCCATGGAGAACGAATATGATTCTTTCTCTCTGCCTGCCATCTTAGAAAAGTGTCCTGAGTTTTCCTGTTTCTCTCCATTGGCTAGTGATGAAGCCCCACCATTTAAATTAAATGAGATTCCTAACTGCTAAGATCCTGAATTTAGGTGAGACAAGTCTAAGCTACTGATGTCAATGGCAAAATTATCATTATATTCATATATTCAGAATAGAATGGATGCATATCTTGAATAATTGAGTTAAATAGTATACACTGCATTCATATTCATGTATAACTGCTGTCTAGATTGTAACCTACACTATATTGCCATCCAGAAAAATAACTAATAAGCTCTTTCGACAGACAGGCATGTAGAACTTGCCTACGTTAGGAGCTTGGGAACAGTAAAGAAAAAAAGTGTCATTGTATTTTACTTTCAAAAAGAAGAGACTAGGAAAGGAGCAAGAAAGAGCAATCAACTGGCAGAGTCCTAAGTATGAGAGACAGGCAGTTTACAGTGTGGTAATATATATGTATTTTCATAAAATACACTTCTACTACATATTCATTCTCCTTTCAATAGTCCAGGAACTAAGGAAAAAAAGGCCCAGGTCTTACGTCTTTCTACATACGTTTCTGTATGTGCATCTATATAATTTTTTTCACCATGGATCTGAGAAATTAAACAGTGATGATACATTAAATTGTAATGCATATTATATATAAAACCAGACATTACTATTATCTTTGTACAATTTATATGCAGTATATAAACATGTTTATTATATTAGTTCTGTTTGCCAAAGACTGTTGTTTTTCAGTGATCAAAAATAAATTGTTAGTCCTGTGGTATCCTTAATCTGAAAACATTAGAAATTTGCCTTTATTTATAATGTATTCATTATAAAGTACTTTCCAGTTGTATTGTCTCCCTTGGTTTTGCTTTCTGCAATATTTATTGAAGAAGCCTAGAAACTATTTTAATGATTTAGTAGGTGTATTCCTTTTGAATTAGCCTGCACTTGTTTACAGAAGAGCTTAGAAAAGATGCTGTGACCTTAGAGGTGCTGCCATTTGAATAAATTGTTAAATGAATTTCTTGTACCATTTTTTCAGGAGAATTCAGCCTCAATGGTTTGACAAGCTTTAATTAATAAAATGTTACTAAGTTCACTTTGCAACATCCGTAATCCTGGTTGTTGCTCAGAATTCTTTTTAATTATTGGTAGAAAGTCTTCAGCAAACTGTGCCATACAACCGAGAGAGACGTTAGTATGTATCAGAGATATTAGTTGGGGGTATCATATATGTTTCTTATATATCATTTGTAGTTCAGTAATTGTATCAATAAATTGTTGAGATCCTCCGAGCTGAAAAGTGAGGTCTAAAAATGCAGGATAAATGATTTTTAGGTATATTTACTCAAAAAAACCTCAAATATATATGATACTGAAATAAAATGCATTTTATATACTACAGGGACATGACTGTACATGAATGCTCATGTTTTCGTAAAGATAAAACATACAATGCTTCAAAGTTTAATTCAGAGGGTTTTTTTAGAAAGGCTAAGGCAAGATTTTCACAAATATTTTGAGGAACTGCCCAACTTTGATGTACTTTTTGTAGATCTTATTTACCAAAGGTAGGTTCTTGGAATTTCTGGTTAAAGAATTTTAAGGTTTTTATCATGCAAATTTACTAATTTTTTCTGAAAAAGCTGGATGGGATAGATTAATCCTAAACTAAATGAATTCTGTTCCTTGACAAAACAAAATGAATTAAGGAATAAAGGAAATGCTGTGGACATAGAATATATCAGTTTAAGGAAAGCATTTGTGTACTTAAAAGTATTTGATGTTGTTCCATGTTACATGTTCAAAGGGAAAATTGACTGTGCATTAAATTCGCCCAGTATTAAAATAAAGGTAAAAAAATATATATAACCTAAAGAAAGAGTAACAATTGTTCAGTTAGACTAATTAGTTATCAATCTAATTTAGGACCTTGCCTCTATTGATGGTCAGTATGTTATGTTCTCAAACATACTACTTTATATTCCTTCCAGAAATCATAGTTATTTCTTTATGCTCCCTGGTAGCTAATTTTTCTTTTCTATTTCTTGAGGTAGGGTTTTTGGGTGGGTTGGGTTTTTTTTCCGTTCTTGTCTGACCACTGCTAAGATCTTAATCTCTGTCGTACCTATGGCCAATAAATTGCAAAAGTAAGTGTGTTAGAATGACCTTTTGCTGATTATATTCTCTGCCTTTCAGTTTCACATAAACTTGCCTTGCTTTTGTAAAAAAGGACAGAAAACAAGTTCTTTTTCCCTGATGTATAATTTCTCTGTAATTCACATAGATGAGCCATGATGGTTAGTGGCTTACAGTCAGAGTTGTGCAAGATTCAAGTGTCAGTCCTACACTCATTGATATTTTTATTAACTCCATAAATATTGGTGTGAATTTCTGGCTATATTTTTTTTTAATACTTTCATGAACACTGGCAGTGTAGTCAGCACTAAGTTGCAAGATGGGCATAGAAGTATTTTGCAAGAATTAAAAGTTATGTAATTATTTTGTTATACGTAGCTAGACAGGATGAATTTTTTTATACTAATGTCCAGTTTGTGAGTAGGCTGTGACAATCATCAGCTCCATTCTCTCATCCTAATCTGGTTCTGGCCAACCAGTGTTGGACCTTTAGATGAGTATCCTATGTATTTACATTGTCTACCTGTCATCACAATTTTGTGGTTTTCTTTTCTCTGCAAATCTTAAACTTTGTTTTCATTGTGCTTCTTGTCTTGTGAACTGCAATCTTTTGACAGCAATTTCCAGAAGCATCAGAATTTGAAAGTGGAATGCAATGGGAGCTATGCCTCTAACTGTTATTTAAAATGCTGCCCAGAATTCTTAATTCTTGTCTTCCCTGAATTCTAGTCTTTCAGGGAGCCTCTGATATCAGTAAAACACTGCTTTCCAGGGGAAAAAAAAAAATTGGACCTCAATCTTGTCATTCCTTAATCACCCCTTGTTCAAAAAATGGCCTTTAAATACTATCCCCACTACGAAACATTCATCAATTTAATTTCTGAGATAAATTCAACTTTACCATTCTGTTATGCAGTGGAATTAAATTAATGAAGTTTAATAATGCCTTTCTTACAGTGGAAAGACTTCAAACTCACAGTAAAAAAAACCACACACAGTAACTTTTATTTGACTTTCCTTTTTACATCTTTCTCTCAATTCTTATTTTTCCCCTTGACAACCCCCCCCCCTTGATTTTTTTTTGCCTTCCTTTCTTTTGATAATGAGAGCCCATAGAAAGTCTTCAACTTTGTTTTAAGCAGTGTATGGTACAGCTTCACTTTTTTAAAAATTCCTGCTTTCCTGCTCCTTTCTCCTTAGCGTTAGTATTGTCTATATATTCTGGTACCATAACTGCTGTCTTTCATTTAGGATTTGTAAACTCCCTGTGTGCAGTAAACATCTCATTTTTAAGCTTGCTCTTCATGCCTTTGCTCATATTTTACCAAGGGGTTTCTGGTGGTTTTTTTTCTTTCCCTCTTTCTTTTTTCTTTTCCTTTTTTTTTTTTTTTTGCTTATGCAGTCTGAATTAGAAGTTTGCCATGTTATAGAAACTGAATAAGAAACATCTTAGAAACATGGGATCAAATATGAAGGTACTTATTTAGTAGTCCTTTCAATTTCTCGACATTTACCTGCTTAGTAGAATTCCTAGAAGATAATGGTAAAATTTATGCTTTCTCCTTAGAAATGTGTAGAAATGCTGTAAATTTGTGGAGAATATTTACATTACAAATTACTTATTATCATCAGCAAAATGCTGAACCAAATTTACCTTAGAAATCACAACTGCTGCCACAATTTTAGGAATAAAGCTGTCTCTTCTGTAAGCCACATCTGATTATATGACCACATGAATATTAGTGGACAAGTATTTTGTCCAATAAAAGATGGTGACATGATTCCATACTTCTAATATTTTTGTGCTCAGAAAGTGAAGGCATAAAATGGGTGAATAAGGGTTCTACAGTTCTGAAGTAATTACAATTTACCAGGCTTTGATAACAAGTAGAAAAGCATGAATATTGGTTTGAACATCCTTTCAACATAATATTTTTTTCCATGCAGATACCTCTGTACATCTTACCAGAATACAAAATATGCCTCCGAAAAAAAACTGTCCATCCACCATACATTAATGCATAGCACATATTTACATGGTCAGAGGAAAACAGTTAGAAACTAATTAAACCTGTGTTATAGGCTGAAAGAATACAAAATAGCCTCAGTCTGGAAACCCGTAGACATATTAGAATGGAATGGTACCTAGACAAAAAGCCATGCAGAAGGATGTGATAATTTAGCAGTGGCACAACTCCATATGAATTTGAAGTTCTTTGATGACTTCCAAACAAGAGCTCACTCATATCCTGTGAACTTATGGTGCAGGTAGATAAAGCTCATAATCTTAATATTGTGTCACATCCAAATTTTTCATCTGACATTGATGCTTTCTTTTAAATAATTGGTAAGAAAAATCACTGTATTAGAAATTAATAAATCAGTACAATACTCTTCATTATATTTTAAACATTCTTCAGTATACTGAACTTTACTTGATGCCCTATATGTGAAAATACACAGCACAATGGAACTTGTTCATGTGCAGACTTGCACATGATACTAAAACCTACTTTTCTATGTATGGTAAATGTATGGTGCTGACATTTTATCCACGTGAGAGAAAGTATTTTACTGCAGATTCAAAAGTTTAGGCTTTTTTTCCCAGTTCTGTCACTAGCCTGTTAGTTGATATTAGGAATGTCATTTTGAATCTATATACATCAATTTTCCTACCTGCAGAAATAATAATCATGATATATACCATTCTTGTATAATGTTTATGTATCTGCTGATGAAAGGATGATAGCATCAAGTTTAACTGTTAGGAAAGGGAAGGGGCCTCCTCCTCATTTGTGAACTAGATAAACTATTTGGAAGCTGCCATGTCAACAAAGGAGTAATGTTACATATGGATATACACAGGTACAGCCATGCAAACAACAAACTAGTTACAGTATGGTCACAAAATCAAGGGGTATATCAAATGGTGGAATGATTAATTCACAAAATAAATATAATTGGTGACAACGTATGTCTAACTCTCATTCTTTCAGAGTTTCTTAAATTCAGTAACTGATTCTTTTTTTCTTAACTGGGGAGGTGTTGTATTGAGTAACAATAGAAATGCAGTAGTCCTTTCAAGAAATGTTGTTAAAAATTCAACAAAGAGTTTATAATGATGAAATTAGGAAAGATCAGGTATGTACCATGAATTTCTTTCCAGTATAGATATAAATCCTGTGTTTGGAAGTGAAGTAAATCAGCATAGGTGTTATTGTTTATGTGTGCAGAGAGCTATTTATCTTAATATTATCTGCTTGAGAAGAAGGCTTCTCTCAAAAATAAACATAAAATTGTGAAGGTAAAAGTGAATTTCTGAGGTGAAAGCCTGGCTTAATCAAAGCCAGTAAGCCAGATTTCAGTATGATACATGCATCTAATACGCAATGCAAAAAACTTCAAATTTTTATTGTTTTTTTTTCTATTCACAGATATAATATCTGAGTATTTCCTTGTTCTTGCAGTATGCAATCTTAATAACTTATATTTTAAAAAAAATCTAAGGAAACACACAGGTAGGCCTGGCTCATCAGTGTAATTCCATTGATTTCCATGCCCAAGTGTTTTAAAAATTTGACTAGTGGTGAGTGTGATTAAGAAAAAAAAAATCTGGACCAAGAAAGTACCTGTGTATAATTTTGCATAATGAGAATACTTGTGCATGCAAATTTGACATATTCTGCCAGATCAGGACTTTTTTATATTTGTTAAACACAGCTGAAAGATACTGCTTCCCTAACCATTTGAAATTACTATTGAGATTAATATATATTTTCTAAGTATTAGTTAACTATCGAAGAGCACATACCTAATCTTTTTGAACAGACTACAGAATGATTATTTACAAGATGCTGCTTAATTCACTTTGAGATTACATATTTAAAAAATTACCTAAATGCAGATTTTAAAAGGCACTTAGAACTTGCTTTCATTAAATTTAGCAGGCTAGGGAGAAAAATGATACTTTATCTCATGTAATTTCATCATCTGTGTTTTGAATTATGAAAATAATTCAAGAGCTATGTATAACAGATACACAGAGGCATTTCCTAAATTTTAAGTGCTTAATTTTACAGCCTGATAGTCTTTTAGTAGAGTTTGGGAGTTCTTAGTGGGGGGGGTGTTTGTTTTTTTTAAAGAGAAACCAGGTCAAAAAAAAAGAGAAAATCCATTCTGAGGTATTGACTTACGTGTAACTTAGATACCCACTTGGAACCTTGGAACCATTAGACCCACCACAAGGATTTCTGTCATATGGTATGAATAAATAATAACAATTTTAGGCTTCTTTTGCTGTGGAATATTTGTCAAGTAGCTTCAAAAAATATTTCTCAAGTCATTGCACAGAAAGACCTAGTAATGAATGTTGGGCTACTACAGAGTTGTTGCATTGGATGGCAAAGATGTGTCTATAGATTTTTTCCCCAAGACAATCTTTCTTTCCTTCATTTTTTTCCTTCTATCTTTTCCTTCCTTATCTCTTTTTCATTGCTGATTTTTCCACACTTGTGTTCCCTAATCCTTTCTTTTACTATGAACAATTCTTGTTTCTGCTCCTCCAACTTCTTATTCCAGCATAAGCTTCCTCTCCCATCCACTCTTAGGCTTCCTATCCACAGCTGCCATTGAGTCTTGTGTTTGTTTCCACAGATCCTTGTCTGATTACCTTTTTCCTCTCTCTCTCTATTCCCTTTTGTATCCAGCTATTCCTTCCCAGTATTCCTCAGATTTCATCATCTCCTAGGTTAAACCTCCTCCAAATTTGTCCTGATTTAGTGTACTATTTAGGCAGATCTTGAGTCCAGACTCTTAATCTACTTATTCTCTGCATGCTTTCTTATCATCACCTGTATTTTCACTTCTTTTAATTATGTAAGTTCTGAGAGTTAGGGCCCATCTAGTGCCCCTTAATCCATTTTCTTTATTCTTAGTTCCCCTTTGCCAATTCACAACTTTCTTCTTCCCCATGTTTTCTCCCTGCTCTCAGTGTCAGTCTATTTGTCAAGTCATTCTAGTCTTTTGTGCCGGCTATGTCAGGGTATTGTTTGCCAAGTTAGCCTTAGTTTCTCTCACCTTAACTGCAAGTCAGTCTCATTTCTCTCTCAGGTTTTAATTACAGCCGTCTGCCTCTTCTCTCAGTCTCCTTCCTATAGGAGCTTTGGTTCTCATCCTCTCCATGGTTCCTGTAGCTAGGCTCCATCCGCCACAGAGCGCATGAAACAAGCAGGCTCTTAAGTTCCCTGACCTAGCATGATCTTCAACATTATTTTTAGGAATAGTCTTGCTTAGCTCCGTGTAACATCATGGTAAAGCGCGTTTCCATGCTGACTGATATTTTAGGGAATATAGCCAAAAAAATCAAGAATGTCTCCTCCGATCATGTAGAAACTTCAATTTGTATATACTTGATCCAAATTTGGACAGATCCTAAAAGCAAGGCTCTGTAACTTGGCTGACTTCAAGTCCCCTCTGCAAAGAGCAACATAAATATTTCACATATTTTCTTAGAAGTGACCGACCTTTCAGAAAACTTTGGCCAAAGGCAGATATTCAGTATGTAAAATTTCATCCTAAATGGTCAAAATTGGGCATATAGATAAGGAACTAAAAACCAAAAGAAATACTGGGCTTTAATAACCAATGGTGCTAAAAGTCCTGTTTGTAGTTAGGAAAATGTTATATTTTACAGGAACATTTTGTGAGCATTATGTTTATTATGTTATTTATTTTAAGTGTGTAGAATGGCAATTAATAACTGTTTATAACTTATTCTTGTAAATGCTTATCTATGTGAATTCCTTCATGTGACTGAGTCACATTTTAGAGTTCAGATTATTCAAGTATGTAATTGTCAGCATGATCTAGTTAGAACAGCATCAATGTTTGATAAACAAAGAAGATATTTAAGTTCATTGTTTCTATAAGATTAGTCTCTAGTCCTACAAAATTGAAGTCAAGGAGATGTACAAACAAAATTAATTATTTGCTTTAAAAAAAAATTAATCATGAGTATGTTTTATCTTCAAATCTCCATATGGAAAGGAGATATACCTTTACATATTATGTGAGATTTTGTATAAGATGCTCCTGAGGCTTCTCAATGCTATTCAAATATAAGTGTGAAATACAAAAATATAAGTTAAAATTGCAATAGAATAAATGTATTTTGTTTTGACGTAAACAATGCAACTAACAAAAAATTTTTTATCTGACTTCAGTATTGCCGTAAGTAACAATATTAAAAAGTAACTTTTCTGAGATTGAT
>NW_008824936.1:1236845-1249461 GCF_000699105.1 Pygoscelis adeliae | reverse complement strand
TTTCCAGAGCTTAAATTGATGTAAACGCTTTGCTGCTAAGGATTCGTTCTGGTCACTTTCATTAAAATGTTGAAGTTTTTTCTCCATGCTTTCTTAAGCTGTATTTGCTCTTAAGTAATACAATATGGTAAGGACTTTGAAATAAATTATATCTCCAGACACACAATGTTAGGTGGATCGATAAATGCCCTATGACGTCTACTATACATCATAAAATTTCTATCATAACCTGTTTAACAAAGCTTTTCTTCTTGGACACCAAGAATTTCATTCAAAGCATTTTACATATTGCATTACTTATCAAAACAGAGGATATGTAAACCTTGACATTTGTTAAAAGACCCAGGCTTTAACCAAAAAAGACCAGAACAAATCAATAGCAGAAAACAGATTAAACAACAGAAAAGTGACTGCTTAGAAATAGAAGCATGTTAACTTAACCCAAGACAAGCTTTCAGCACATACTCAAAAGAAATGGTTATTTGATATATACAGGCACCTGGAAATCTCTCAGACTATACTGGAGCTTCATCTAGTCAAATATTGCAATTAAATGAAAGTACAGTAAATAACTGTTACAGCCTGTCTTCCAAAGCCTAGTTCAGGGTAGGAGAAATTAAATTGCTTTTCTTGGCTAAGATTTTGTTCCCATATGAATGCGTATTACAATAACTGTATATCATGTTAAATTATACTTAATACACTTGCCAGGTTCTATTTAATTCTAGTACCAGTAATGGTAAAAATTATTATTATTATGGTTGTCAAAAGTACCAGTACTTTATAGAGTAAAACCAATGTAATAGCTCTAATTTATTTTTAGTAAAAATACTTATAGATGGGCTTGAAACAATGTGAATCTTTCTGTTGTTGCCTTTGAGTAAGGCCCACTACAAATATACTCATGGAACATAACATGAAAAGAAAGTATCTGATCATGCTTACAATTATTCATAAATCACAAATACACATGTGCATACCTATGTGTGTATGTATGCGTACTAATGAAAGATATGCCTTACAGATCTCTTTATATTTATAGCAAAATATGACTTTAAATGTCACCTTTTATTTTACCAATCAAAAAGTTCTGATAATAGTAATTTTATTCACTCATATGTGCTAATACATGAACCGGTTGTCTTGCAAGACACATTGCAGTTTAAGGGAAAATGGAGCTATTGCAAATCCAAGCTTGCTGTAAAAACTGTTCACATAATTAGCAATGCTGTAAGAGAAATCTATAAGCTCTCTCAAAAAAACTCTTGAGGTTGAAGTAAGACTTTCAAATAAAGCACACCCTGAAGAACAGTTAAAGGATCTCACGGAGATTTTTAATCTTTTCATAACACCTGAATATCTGACCTTGCAGCACTTCAGGTGTATGCTTGGTAGAACATTTTAAAAAACGCAAAATATTTTCATTTGCTATCAATCGTTGTTTTTGGTGAATCTTTGCTTTATTTCTCTGTACATTGAACTAAGTATCCTTCCCACTTTTTATTATTTTCTCCCCTTTTCTTAAAATAAAAAATCTCATAAAGCAGTAAAATTGCACAACTTTCCTTGAGCAGGTATAAATGTATTTATGTCCAAGTATAAGAAGCAAAGCACAATAAATATAAGTAAAGACAACAAATATAAGTGAAACAAATATAATAAGGAATCAGTTGCCTATTCATTTTAATATGCTTGTTTGTTTGTTTAGAAAAACAAAGCTGTATTTTTAAGGAACATTTCTAGGTTCAGTCTCTTAATTCAAAGTGACATTGTCATCTCTTAAGAGACTCTCTTGTCTTCCCTCATCCCCTTGATCTAGACAAAATTCTAACCATCTGCTAATGGAGCTGTCTTTATTGAATATTTCTGAAATAAAAAAAAATGCCTGTTTGAATAATGTAGAATCAGAAAACCTGTTGTAAACACAGGTATTCACAACAAAATAACTGAGTTTTAGTTTTAATTTATATGTAGTGTTTTTACTTCTTGCAAGACTCTAGCTAGGTGCTTACTTTCTACTTAAGTACAAAGCTGCTCTTAGTTCACCACAAGAATATTCATACCTAGATTTTTCACTGAAATAACAAAAGACATGAATTAAAAATAAGCACAGTAATTTGTGGGCACTTGTATGATAAATCGGGTAAGTCCTATATTTGCAATGCATTCCATTCCTATATTTCCATTTTTCTTTCTGTTTGTTCTTCCATTAAACTCTAGGAGAAAGAACTGCAATAAAAACCTTTCTCATATTTAACTAATACCTTCACTGTAAATTAGGTATTTCTTTGCTTTATGACACAGGTTTTCAATCATAATTAATATTTAAGCCACTAGCAGTCTGTAAAAATAACATCTGAGAATTAGGTATAATATGAATAGGAGTAAGCAAACTTCACTATGCTTATATGCCAGTCTGACTCATGTCTGTGTTTGAGAATTCTTCTTCAGGGAATAGGCTGTTGGATCTCCATGCCAGTTCTGTCTTTCATCAGTCCAGTTAGACTGATAACTGGAACAGCAGTGCTGATAATAATACCCATCCTTAGTACTAGTTAGCAGATATCAAAAGTGCTTTATCAGAAGAGCAAGCATAATTATGCCCATTTCAAAGATGGGAAGATGGGACATACAAAGGGAGTGATTTACAACAAACCTGTATTGTAGATATTTCATTCTAAATTAGTTGATCATTCCCTAGAATTGTTTTATTTTATTTGGCTGGAAGTTCTGAGAACTGTGTGAAGGATGGAAAGAAAGAATACAGAGTAGTTTATGCTTTGATTCAGTTTGTCTAGATCACTATTGTATAGTAAAGTTTAAAGCAGACCCTAGGAAATCTAACCAGCACTTCAGGTGAGATAAAGAAAAAGAGATCTGTGACTGTCAGACTTTGGGATAGCCTCTGATTTATTAAACCTGCATTCAAGAGAGCAGAGAGTCTACACCTTTAGAGTATCTGGGATTTTGCAAAAATACCTTCAGGCTAAGGAAATTATCCTGCTCTGTTACTGAGGGTCTCCAAATCCTGAGCTATGATTCTCACAGACATCTAAAACGTTGTTTTGTCAGACAGCTTATATGCACTCAAGATTAATAAGTTATTACATTTTACTCACAAAATATTTGACTACCCTCTAAACAATGCATAAATCAGTTACAATTAAAAATAAAGTTAAAAAATTGTGAACTTTTGACTCTGAAGTTTAGACAAGCACAATTCATGCTATCACAGACACAGCTGTTATTCTGCCAAAATAAAAAGAAATATTAGTAATTTATGAAGACTTTTCACAAGTTTCTTGTAGCAAATTACAGCAAGTCTTTGGGGATTTTTTAATGGAATAATAATATACATTTCATACTAATGGAAGGATGCTATATCCCTTCCAATGAATTGCATATAGTTATAAGTGGAAAGCCAGAAAACCTGCATTTACAGATTTCTAAAATCATGAAAATAATATTTAGCAGCACAGACAGGTTCATAAACAAGTGAGATTGTTAGTCCAGAAATAATCCAGATTAGGCAATTAGGATGTGGTTGACTTCCTGTTTTGCTACATTGACTCCATCACTTCTAAACTAATTTTCAAATTTATTAATGGTGGTTTTGTTCTGGCATTTGTATTTATTCTGTCTTAAAAATCATGTAATAAAAAAATATTTGTTTTGTCAAAATACAGAAATAAATAACTGGTATGTCTAGTTTACCTTTATTATTGATACAACCTTGAAGATGAGTGCATAGGAAAATCAGTCTCAAGCATAATTTAGCCCCAAACTTCCAGTCTAAACATGCAATATCTATTTCCTTTTTTTGTTGTTGTTAACAAAGAACATATTCCAGTCTTAATTGTTTTTGTTGTTTAACAATGTCTGCAACTTCAGAAAACATCTCTTTAAATTAAAAAAGGGGTGCAACTTTTTTTAATATTATTACCATGTTAGATTTATTTTGAAGTTTCACTAAATTAACCACTTAATTTACTAATTTGAGGATTTCAGCCTTCAGTGAATATGTTATGGTTCCCAGTCAGAAGAATTAATGGAAAGTTTACTGCTTGATTAAATAACTTTATTCTTTGCTCTTTAACAAAAGCCTTTCTGCACCAGAGAGATCTGCTACCATTTGAGGTGTTAAATGAAAAGATCCAAAGACAAGGAAACTGGGAATCCTGTAAAGGCAAGACATTCGTATTTTAAACCTTTATCAGGTAGACCTAAAGTTATACATTTTAAGAAAAAAAACCAATCTACTACATCTGTAGAACCATAAGAAAACAAACGGACATCATGTTAAAAATACTTGAAAGCTCTTGATTGCAAAAAGAGAGAACTATTTCGTAAAATACATTTGCAATAATTTAAAACTTCATAAAAAAGGGAACTGTAGGCTGATAAAAGCTCCTGACATTTAGATCTAGCAGACTACAGAAAAGCATCCATGAGAAAACAAAGAAGTTCTTACTGTTTGAAATTTATAGCTATGTTGTATATATTAGTAGATAGAATTATATTCAGTCATATGGTTTAAGCTGTTTTTTAATCTTTTGGGGACTCTTTATTGTGAGAAATTTAATTTTGCTATTTAAAAGTACTAAAATGTTAAAATACCAAAAATACTTACTAAAAATATGTAGTTAGTAATCTTTTCCTTTGATAGGTGGCAAAAAGATGTTTGTAAAATTTTTATTTTATAAGCTAAGATAGCATGTTAATATTTTTATATATATACATATATATAAAAAAAACTGCTGTGCTGTGAACATCATATCATTCTATTGCAAAGTTTGAGTCGTCTTCCACAGATGCTTTCTTCCTTACAGACGCCTAAGAAAGATATTTCCATCTGTAAAGTGTTGGTTTGTGTAAAATAAATATCATACCTTTGGTCAGGTTTAGTGGTTATTTTATTTAAACAATTGTCGTAAGTATTTTGTAGAAACGACTGTCTAAATTACTCAAGACATGCATACATTTCTGTATGCATGACAATGAAAGTGATTATTTCATGTATTTTTATGTGTGCTTAAACTTGCTATGGCACCATTCAGCATCAAAGTTTAAGTATTCCTGGGCTTTGGAAAAAAGAAATCTCTCTCTTTTATTTCATCTAATATAATAAAACAATAACTTGTTAATTAGAGATATCTTCTGAACTAGTTCTTCATCCACTTGAAGGATGAATGACATTACTAGTTTCTCTGTCAAAAGCATTGCTTATCTCTATATGTGTTTAAAATGTGTTCAAAATGGATTGATAGTGGCACTTTTAAAAATATGATAATTTTGTGTAGTAATTTTCCTGTCTATTTTGATAAGGAGTTTGTTTTTAGAAATGTACTACCTTGTGAAAATACTTGTATTACTTTTAAAACAGTTAGTGATACATAATTATAAAAGTTGTGTGCTATCAAATTAGATATTATTATCTTAAAAAGAATATGACGCAGTGAAATCAGGAGTTTTGTTTGTTTGTTTTTTAATTTCACATGTCTGTTTATTGTTTAGAAAAGAATATAACTGCTCCAGAAAAATCACATTTGGGTCCATCTCATAAAGAACGGATATCATTTCGAGACCATCCAGTGCAGCTCAGCGGAGGATGGGGAGCAGGCAAAAAAAGGCAAAAGCTTAAAAATATTAGCTGAATATTGGAGATAATTTAACTAGTTGATTTAATCAGATATGGAGAGCATATGGAGAGCTGTTTCTTTTTAAGCCTGTGAATATCAATTTTTGGATTCCTGTTTATTACCAATATAAACAGTTTCAGTTAACTGCATTTGACTTATTTTATTATACATGGTTACAGTGGTTTGGGTTGGGTTTTTTTTTGTCAAAGTATTTTATACCTGTCAGTAAGTTATCATAGTTTGTGTTTTCAATTGCTTATATGTTCATGTGGTGTAGAGTGCAGAACTGATTAACCCTGCAAGGATTGTTGTACAGTGAATAAGTTTAGGCTTGGTTATAAGAACTGCTTGAGATGTGCAAATATAATAATGGTTCACGCTCATGTGATGTATGTTACATATGAAAACACTGAATTCTCATTTTCTTACAAATAAAATACATGCTTGCAAACTGTGTTGTGAGCTATAACAGCCAGCAATGCCAGTCTTAGAGAAGTCTGTTTAGAATATTTTACTGAAGCAGCAAAAATTTGCAGCGACCTACAAATGGTGGGGATGCATTTATCTTTTTTTAGTAATATGAGAAGTCCTCTAGAGCTTTCATCCTGAATTATGGTCATAATATGATAAAGCAGCCTGTTATAGTTTTATACTTTCAAAGACTTCTAACATTTTCCTAGAGGGTTAAAGAAAAAAATAAATTTACTAGGTTCTCATTTTGTTCTGGGGTAATGTAACATTACATCTACACGACACTGTTAACCCAACTTTATTTGTTCATGTAGCCACACTCCTTCAGACCCATGTGCAAAAGTTTTGTGGTGCGAAGAGATCTGGAGAAAGAGAAGAAATACTATATCTCAACTATTCATGAGTATATAACTCATTACTTCTAGTCAATGCTTTGTCCATCAACGTACAGGACAGAAAATGTTCCTTGATTTCAAAGCCTAACATTATTTTAATGTTTTCCACTTTGAGGGTAGAAGTTGCTAATTGGATCTAGAGAAGTCTGTCTTTGGTGTTTTCTCATCTGTTTTTGTCCAATATTGTGAAGCCTCAACCCCCCACAGACTGAGAGAGAGGTGGGGAGGGTAATGGGGCTTGAAACTTCAGTCAGTAAAGAACGTAAATTCTTATGTTGCGGCTCTTTTTAAAATGTACTTAAATTACATATGACATTATTTTGTGAGGTGCTTTTTATGCTAACATACACATATGACTATAGATTGAAAGCGGTTATCTCCATTTTTGTGAATACTCGCATTCATTTTCAGATTAAAAGATGGCTGATCTCATGGAAAACCTCCAGTAAATAACCTTGCTCGTTCGAATCAGCGTGCTGTTTTTTATTATCATTTTACTTCTGAAAAGTCAGTGCAGCCTACTTCAGAAAAGATTTCTTTACCTTTCTGAGGAATGATGATCAGTGAAGGTTGCTCAGCCTGACTGTAGAAATGCTGTGGCTGTCAGCAGAGTATAAAATATTCACTAGATGCTTATGTTATCTAGTTAGTTTCCCAATGTATGTAGTAAGTGTTAAACTGAATTTCCAGATCTGCTATATAATGACTGTTAAATGTCACCCCCAAAGACTGGAGCTTCTGTGGTTTCGATTGTATCATCAAGGATATATGTTTTGTAGGAAAAACATTGTTAGTTCAAAATGTCTGCCACTGTACATGGCAGTATGGCCAGTAAATAGATAACACCACTGTTACGGCTGTTAACTGGAGATCAAAATGCAAAATCAAGCAATTCACAGTTTAATGCTTCTTGCAGATTATTCCCTCTATATGTCTAGAGTGTCCATAATATCACATAATCACAGCTGTAATTAAGAAAGATTTGTATTTCAGATTTCATAAATCTTTCTATATCTGTATCATCTGTATCTATATCTACCTCTATTTCTAAAAAAGATCTGCTCTATAAAAGTCATCATACCTGATCTCTTTTGCTTTCCAGGTGTTTCTAAATGAGAAATACCTCTAAGCCTGAATAAAATGTTCTGGAAACATTTTTAAAGGCATTTTATTTTGCAAAGAGAAAATAGTAGCTTTTTAACATACAATTTACTAAATTACAAATCGGAGTGACAATATTCGCTGACATGCCTTTTCACGTTCATAATATGCTTAGTCTGCTATTCCATAAGCGATATTGTCATGCATAGGTTAAGTAGCATACCCAACAGAAATTAAGTTATAAAGTATGCCAAAATATGTTGCTGTTTTCATTACATAACATTGCAATGTGTAATAGGATGATGTCTTATTATTGTATCCAACACATTTTTTACAAATTGCAGTGTTGAAAGTACAGTGTGTCTGGTCAAATGTGGATAAAATTGCAAGGTCCAATTTCTGTTCAAGGTAGCAGAAAGACCTTTTCTGGAATTTCAGGAATAAGGTGAAGCAACCCTAAATCTGGGCAAATGCCTGCTGTTCGTAGTCACACCTTACAGTATGCAAGGTCAGAAGTAACACGAATGCTGCACATGGCGACACATTTATGACATGAATTTTTCAAGCCCTATTCTGCACAGCAGAAAGCCGTTTCGTGCTTTCTTTGTGTCTTTCTTGGGTTTTCTTTTCCTTCTCTCTTTTTTTTTTTTCCCTTTTTTTTATTTTTCCTTCTTTTCTTTCTCCCTCCACCTCTACTGCCAATACAGCAATTCCCATTTAGGACAAGAACATATTCTTAAAAGTAAGTTTCTCTGGCAATCTGTTCTGATGTGAGAGCGGCTGTGAGTCACAGTAACGGCCCAGCAAAACCTGCACCACAAATCCCCGAAACTGCATGTTTCTAGATGTGCTACTGCCTTTGCAGTGCTCCAGACCTCTTCGCGGCTCCTCGGCACTTTTTTCTGTTCCCGGTAGATCCTTTAACATGAAGGAGGAGGGACTTCATGTGAATACGCTCTTTAAAAAATCTTCCTTGGATGTATGAAGCTCGAGTCTCGGAAATGTAGAAAAGCATTCATTCAAAATTAAGAATGAAACAACCGAGGTGCATTTATGCATTGATCCTTTGATGGCTGTCATTCGCCAAATGGAATTGAAAAGCTTTCTGCGAGCTCTCCTGAACGGATCCCTGGAGTGTCTCCTGTGCAACTTACCTGAACAGGTAAGCACAGTAGTCCTTTAAACCCTCTGTCGCTTGAACGGTGGCATTAGGAGCATCATTACCTGCTGCAACAGAAAAAATGCTCCCCAAAACGCATATTCTGAATGAGAACGAGGTGTTAATGGTACTCAGACAACCCACACCTGAATGACAAAAACATCGTGAGGAAATGTTTCTCACTGAATAATAGGCAGATTTTCCTGCTTACCTGTTTAGACACTTAAACAGTAACCATGCTGACTCAAAAGATTATTGCTCAAATAGATTTCTTGTTTTAAGAGATCTTAAAATAGCAGGGAGCCAATGTATCTGTAGGATAGACATTGCTTTGATGCAGGGTGAGTTGGTGTCACATTTTTACTTAGTAAATAATTATAATTAATTATTAATAATCCTATTATTCAAACATGCATTCATTAAAGGAGTGTCTTCTGTACGTAATGTTTACATTTTTCAAAAACATGCCACAAGTGGCATCCAAATCTGGCCTCAGACACAAGGGTGCAAAACTGCCACTTGATCTCCCACTACAACTGCTGTATGCATTATGAGGAATGTACTGGATTAATATCCCTCTGATTTTAGTGTCATATCATCATGATAATGGCAATGCATATTTATGGAGGTATAGTCTTTCCTTGATACACACTGAAGTTACTCCTATTAGCATTAATGGAAGCCAGGCTAATATTCTGGGACACTGCAATATCTTAATATGCTTTTCTGTAATGAGAAAAACACGTATGAAAAGTAGCTATTACCACATGGCCCCAAAAAGGCAGGAAAGGAACTCAACCATATTATAAAAGATTGAGTAGCCTGATATCACATCAGAGATCCAAGCTGTTTGTACTTAGCTGTACTAGCTGAAAAAAACCCAACTCACACCAGCAAACTTTGTTGCTTTATTTATTTCTTTTTACAGTCATAAGTGAAAAACAAATTAACTAATTCTATTTTTTATAGGAGTTGTGAAAAGCATAGGAGTTTTGGCCAGTAGTCTGTGGACGGCAGACAAATCACAGTGACTGCTGATTTCGTCATTGCATAAGGTCTTAGAGAATGGAGATCTTGGCCCACAGTGAACTACCGCAGCACTTGTAAGAGCTTGTGTGGTGTGTGTGTATATATATATGTATGAATGTGGGATGCCAACTGGTCATGGATGTAGCTGTGGTTAAGTAGGAATGGGACACCTCTTTCCTCTCACACAGAGGCAGAAAAATGTACCTAGAGTAGGGCACGAGACATAGGTATGGCCTGCGTTTTTTTTTAACAAAATAGATCAGTCTAAAGCAGCTGTTGAGTCTTGTGGAGAACTGCGTCCCTGGTTTTCAAGGTAGATGGTGGACAGGAAAGTGCTGGCCACATGTCTTTGGATACATCCTCAAGGCACTTTCTGGGTGCCAAGTTGTTCTGAGGGTTTGTTAGCACTAAAATCCCTGCTGGAGAGATGTTCATGAAGTTCCACAATGGCCGATGGACAGGGACTGGGTTTTCAGAGAGATTTTTAGTAGCAATATTGTGTAACTGCATCAGACTGGCCATCCTTGCAAGGACAGGAAGTTGAAATGAGTGACGTTATGGACTACGCTTACTTGCAGAGCAGCTGGACAAATGGGTTGTTCTTCATGAGCACAGATGGGCTTCCTCCATTATTTTGGTGACATAGATGCTGACACAACAGGTTAGCACATACCCAGCTGCCGAGGACTAGCATTTGTTCCTCTCCTGGTCTTCACTTGAATGATAGATTTGTTTGGAGTTAGCAACCTTTTCTTAGTTTCTTAGTTGATTGATTGCTGTCTATATAGCTAGTTTTTTTTTTGCATCAAACACTAAAGAAGCCCAAATACCCAGGTAGATGCAAAATTACTTCTGGCTGAAATGCAACTGATACCTCTTTAACAATAAGCAGATAAGAGCATTTTATATTGGTAACAACCAATGCCGATCTCACAAAGTTAAGACGTGGTAAAAAAAATGTTTAATAGCTGAGGGTCGGGTTTTCTTTATTCCTAGCGCATTCATCTGTTAAATTACTTTTAGACAAAGAAACCAGAGGTTAGCATTTTTTTTTTTTTTCCGCGAGGCATTATTTCAAGCCTCAACGCAAATAAGCGCCACCAAGTAGCTGAGCCACAGCCAACGTGCCCGACCGGTATCCTGAGGTACAAGACAGCTTTTTAGGAGAGATCGCTATAGCTATTTAGTTAAAATTCTAATAAAGGATAAATGTCTCTATTTCAAGTCAGCTTAATTTCTGTGCTTGTGAGCCACGCTCTGAAAAGGAGAACGTAAAAAAATAAGGTTTATTTTCCTGCTACATTTCGGTCATCAGATGAGAGCTGTCCCTTCAAAATTGCATGTTTTCTGCCCCTGTCGCCACGTGTAGGAGGTTCGAGGGGTTATTCACTGCAAGAAGACAAGTCAGCCAGAAGCTTGACTCTAATTTGCCTAATATGTTGCCCTTCGCGCGATTTAATACAGTTCTATAGCAATTTTCCTTTAAACGACAATTTCCTTAATGTGAGAAAAGAAGGCGTGCCGCAGGAAGAAAAAGCGCGGCTAGGCGAGCGGCAGGAGAGAAGAGAACGCATAGACCACGCAGTCTCAATAAGCGGTGATTTCTGGTGGCTTTTTCTCTTCCGTCGCAGTTTATTCTTAACCTGCGGCTTCTGTGAACACTACGGCGGGGCGAGGGGGGGCGCCTGGTGCCGCTGAAGCCGGTGTCAGCCCGCGGGAGCGGCAGCGCTGCCCCCCGGCTCCGCAGGAGCACAGAGCGATGGGTGTCTGTGAAATCGTTGCCCCGCTTTCCTCTCCCATTTTACGAGCAACGGCTTCGTTCTTCATCGCGGGCTCAGCCCCGCTGATTTCTGTGCGACTTCTGCCCGCACAGAAGCCAGTGGCGAAGAGCTGCGTTTTACGCAGCCCTTCGCGTCGGTGCCGTTTTCATTCGCTTTTGATTGCGGGTAATGCCTCGGGAGGTTGTCGAGTTCCTGCAGCGTACAGCTCGGCCGTGTGCCCGGTTAAGCTCAGATCCTCCGCCCGGGCGGTGCGGGAAGGACTTGTCCCCGGTCTGGAGGGATGCGCTGGCTGTGGCGTCAAGTGGTCCGGGGGGCCGCCCGCTTTCTCTTCGCGGGTACCTCTTGCCCTGCGAGCGGGAGGCGAGGTAAGGCAAGGCTTCACGCTTACACCAGCTCGGCTTTACCTGGTCACTTGGTAAGGTTCCCCCTCGCCCCAGCACAAATGCAGGCACAAATCAGTGACTTTCCTGCCGGGTCACGTCCCCTCCCCGCCGCCCATCGCTGCCTTGGTACCCTCGAGAAACAGCCACCGCACAAACGGGCTAGGGAAAAGCTCTCTCGCGGTGACATATCCCAGGTACGGGTTTTGTCAGGAAAAGTGAAATATTCCGAAGCAATTTGTAATACAGTGGATTAATTTTGATTGCCCGGGGTAGAAACAAAAAGAAGACTGTCTCCAACCATAGGCTGGGGGCCGACTTTATTTGCCAATACCAATATTTGTGTGGAAAGCTTAAAATATGTTGTTTTTCCAAGAGCTGAAGTTTTAAAAGGGGAGGAGGAGGCCCGTGGATGAAATATTAGCAGCATATCGGTTAACCACTAAGTCCTTTTTTCTATTCATCTAGCCGTTTCTGGTAAGAAGGGCAGAGAGTCTGAAGACTCGGGGATAGATGCCCCTTAATGCACCTCGCGTTTGAAAGATATAGGCAGTTCTCAGCAAAGGACAAAATAAGGCTGAGACTGTACAGAGCCGGGTGCTGAAAGACCGGAATAAAATTGCTCTGCGTCTTTCAGCATAGCTGAATTACGCATTTTTAA
>NW_008824936.1:1232599-1236772 GCF_000699105.1 Pygoscelis adeliae | reverse complement strand
TTGAAAACCAGCAGTCCCTGTCAAAGCAGCTCAATGCATCCGTGTGTTGGTGCCTCCAACCTGAACAGGGATCTATTTCTTAGCCCCTGTCCCTTCTGTCTCACACCTTCCTTTAGCTTCGTGCTTAGAAACCAGAATGTCGACCCATATTTCATGCCTTAGAAGAAATCAATTCATCTGAGATGACAAGGCAGCCCCCCACACACTCTCCAGGCCCCTCGATGCATTCAGAGCCTCGGGGTCGCTCCGGTAATGTAGCCCGTATATTTTCGGAATTGTCCCAATATTAATCAAACTGCCAGCAGGGAAGACCGCGTAACTTGCAAAGGAGGGCTTTTCTTTTGGTTTGCTCGTTTGCAGAGGTGCGCTAGCGCTCGGTGCCCTACAGGCAGCTCTCGGTCGGTTCGCGATGGGAGAGTGAGAAGGGGTCGTTGGTAAAAACAAACCAAACCAAAACAAACCAAACCAAAACAAACCAGCTTATTTAGTTAGACTTCTACACTTAAAAACTCTTAATCAGCTCCTTTGGGGGAGGCCCCCCTCCTTGGAGAGAAATTCCCGGGGAGAGGGGGAGAAGCAAACGTTCACCCGTAACATACTGCATAACCTACTAGTGAGCTGCTTTTTCACGTTTGGATTTTCCTCCTGAGGCGTCTGTTTCTTTGATACGAAGAATGGTGTTTGTGTTTTGCCTTGCGTGTATCTCTATAATTTGTTGGAAAGCGCGGCGGAGCGGGCGGGGGAGGATTTGGATTTCAAAGAGCAGATCCAGCTGCTGGAGCACAAGCCCGGCTCGGCTAATTCAGCCAGCAGGTTTGTCCCCCCGTAAAGGCGGGTGGGACAGACGCCTCCTCCAGGAGCCGCGCCATCTCCGGCTGAAGGCAGAGGAAGGCTGTGCTTGTCTTCCCTATGTTCCCGAGTGGAAAGCCGGATCCTACTCTTACAGGAAGTGCGGGGCAAAAAAGTCGGACCCGAGAAGCATCTTCAGGAGCAGATCTCTTCTTCCTGATAGTGCCAAACGGCACGGGGCTTTGAGTCCCACGGCCCAACTTTCAAATCCTTTCTAAACTTGATAAAGGGCTACAATAGCAGCTCGATAAAGCATAGATTAAATTCTTGTAGGATTTGTTTTTATAGCACATATGTAAGTAGGATTCATTATGATTTGAACTAGATCGAGATAAGAGATTAATGCTTTTATAGAGCATCTCTGCTGAGATTTCCTATGGGGCTAAGATTAAATCCACACACTAAATATTATCTCGTTCCATTTCGTGTTGAAAGAAACGTTAGGCGGTTTAAGAAGAGTCATTAGGTGTCGCAAGAAGAAAATTGTCGAGGTTCGTCCAGCTCTGACAGCGATCCCGCTTTCCTAACGGGCGGAGAGGGACGGGGGAACCTTCCCATTCACCAGTTTCTTGTCTTCCTCCCGAATATGCCTTTGAGGCACATGAAATCTTCATTTTATCTGTGCAGGTGTCACACAGGAAACCTCCCAAACAGCTGAGGTGCTGTCAAAGCGCCAAACTGCAGGAAATGATTGCTGTCATTGCGTTTTGGCTGGTTTGTGGACAAAATCTGGGAGCGTCTGAACCTCGAGCCTGGCTGGGAAAGGCTCCAGGCTCGGGCCCAGCGTCATGAGAAACGACACATCACTTCCCCTGTGCGCACTTCTAGGAGATGAGCGGGGCTCAACGGCCTCGTCCTCTGCCCACGCAGAATTAACATTAAATTACCGAGTAGAGGAGTAGTCGATTCGCTCCTGCACTTTCACTTATCTCTGAAAATACAGATCCCAGGCTTTTGGGTAAAGTCACACAATGTCAATTAAACACTTCCACTCCGAGCGGAAGACCTGAAGGCTACCCACCTACACCAGAACCCATTTTTGTTTGTTTTCTTAGGTGAACAAAACCTGCCCTTCAGGGAGAAAGTTCGTTAAACGGGGCTTGGATCGGGA
The DNA here is from genome assembly GCF_000699105.1 of Pygoscelis adeliae. Lineage (NCBI taxonomy): Eukaryota > Metazoa > Chordata > Aves > Sphenisciformes > Spheniscidae > Pygoscelis > Pygoscelis adeliae. Next base: position 1,234,812 of record NW_008824936.1, on the reverse strand, counting down.
CCTTTCTGCAGCCTGGCTGCGGAGATCCGGAGCACAATCGTTACCTTTAGGCATTAGGATAGCGATGCGTAACATACTTCAAAAAAACCCAAACCAAACCACAAAAAGGCTAATAGTCCCAAAACTCAACTTCTTTCAGTGCTCATTGAGATGTATTGCACATTTTTTTTGCTGGCAGTAAGAATACTTCACATGATTCTTCTCACAAACAGGATGTCTGGAAAATTATAACTCAGCCAAGCTAGATTTTGAATCTGTAATTTGCAATTTGCCACATTGCGCCGGGAGGGAGATGTGGAGCGAGTCGCGGAGTATCTTTTTACACCTTCTTTCGCCTCCGCAGGTCAGGTCGGTCTTTCCCAGGACCGGGCGATGGAGACCGGGGAACTCGTCTCTCGGAGGGTCTCTCTGTAGCCTAACTCCTGAACCGACCTAATGCAATAAAATCTCTGGGTCTGGACGTGAAACGAGCAACTAGGTAAAGCCTCAGGAAAAAAAAATCAACCAAAACAACCCAAAAAACCCAGAAGGCTTGTGGAAATACTGAACCATTTGAGCACCTGTTTTTCGAGATAGCCAGTTCTCTTCGTGTTTCATAGACCCTCCCTCACCCCGCGGCTGTTGGGGTACTCGGTCCCATTCAAGGAAATGCATCGCTCCCCTTCTTCCCCTACTGCCAGCCCTCAGCCCCCCCCCTCGCTGCGGGGGCTATTCCCCCGCGGGAACACCCAGTTCTCATCTTCATAGCTTCCCCTTCCATTTTCCCGGATAACCGGAGTGTGTGTATGTGGAAGGAAGAGAACAATACCCCCAAAATTCGTTTAGCCCAGTCCCAGGTAGCGCTGATTTCTTCCCATTCAGTCCCTAAAAAAATTTCGCGTTGTAACTTTTCTGGAGGGAAGAGCAGTGTTGATGTGAAATAGATTAAAAAATAAAAATATCTTCTCTGTGTCCTGACATCCATAGTTAAAACCCGGTATTAGAAACGGGGAGGAGGGACGGAGGGATGGGGACTCCTGGGCATTTGGAAGGGAGATAGATCCTCGCCCGTATTGATGCCGTTCTCACTTTATTTAAGCAAACGCAAGAATGCGAGGAGAACTGTTGAGGAGATCCCTCAAACATGCAGTAGCACCGTTTCGGCTGGAAACTGCCACTCGGAGCAGCAGCGTCAGCGTCAGCTGGGGACCCGGTAACGGCCACCCTCTCCGGGGCGGGTTGTCTCGTACCGTGCGGGTCCGGCACCGGACTCGCACGTTTCTTTTCCCAAATCCGTTCAGTTTTCGGCAGCGAGACGCTTGCAATTTATGCGGGATCCTCATTCCTACACTCGGGTCTGTAACTTCTGATCTCAGGAAGGGGAGGAATGCGAGGGCGGAGGGGGGAAGGCAGCCCGCCTTCCCCGCGGGAGAGCCCCGCGGGTGCCGAGGCGGGGAAGCCTCCCGCGGTGTGCGCGCCCGGCTTATCTCAGGGGACAGGCTTCCCCCGAGGAGCTCCTATGCACTGCAAGGGCGAGCTCCTTCACACCACCTCTGGCCACGAAACGTCTCTCCATCACACATAACACCCTTTCACAGAAGGTCTAGGAGATACTCCATCTCTGGAAACACAGCGGCACATCTGTACGCAGCTCTTAATAACCGGGCTGCCTGGCGGAGGGAATCAGTCCCTGAAGAAAGATGCTTTTCAAAGCTGTCTCACCTCAGCGCAGGACTTTTTTTTTTTTTTTTTCTCCTTTGCCGCCTTCTCCCCCGGGATCTGTCCAACCCCTTCTAAATGGTTTTAGCCCGCTGAAGTCAGCTTTCTGTTTTCAAGCTTTTAAGGAGAACGAATGCCGTACGTGGCGCCAATTCTCCCCCAGGTTACATCTCTCCTTCCCTTTGAAGTCAGCTGGGTTGCACAGAGGTAAATGAGAGCAGAATTTGGCCCCCGGAGCTAACAATGATGTGGAACCACTCTGATTTTTACTTATTTATTTATTTTCTTTCCGGGGGAGGAGGGACGGATTTTAAGATCCGGTTATAATTTGTGTCGCTCTCTATCTTTAATACTCAGATATTGTAAGCGCGTATATAAATCACGGCGCTAACCTCGTCGGGGAGCGCTTGGCAAAGACGGGGAGAGAAGCGAGAGGAGTCACCACTGGGGTGCAGATGCTGCGGGAGGGGTCTTTTTTTTCTCAGCGGAGCGGGGCGGGGAAGAGCACAGGGGAC
>NW_008824936.1:1229485-1231665 GCF_000699105.1 Pygoscelis adeliae | reverse complement strand
GGAGGCCGGTAAGGCTGGAAAAGGGGACGGAGATGCGGAGGTGGCAGCCCGGCTCTGCGGGATGGCAGGGAAGGGCAGGTTGTGCGTGTGCGTGCGTCGGGTGATGCCCGCAGCTACTCGACCGCAGCTGAAACAAGCATCCCTCACTTAGGTGCCCCCTTTCTCCGGGAAAGTACCAAACTAGAGATCAGCTGAAGAAGGAGGGGAGCTGCTCGCCGGGAAATGCGCCGGACCTGAAATGGCCTTCTCTTCACCTTTGGCTGGGTTCACAGGAAAGTTCTCTAAGACGCTCAGCAGTCCCGGCTGACCATTACTGCATCTATACTTCAACCGACCATTCTTTCTTTCTTCACTTCTTTCCCCCCTACATGGGGGAAGGGCCCACTGAACTGATTTCTGAAATAGCCTTAATAGAACAGACAAGCTCGGGCCCACGATGCTGAAATACTAATCTGAAGTGATTGCAGACTCGATTTTACTTTACTCCAACGAGCCGTCCTTTCATCGGGAAGCAGGGAGCATCTCTCTTCCATAATTTGGGCCTTTTCTAAATAGTTTCCTCTCTCTCCTTTGCCTGTGTTTTAAATCCTGTCTATGTGCGAAAGGACCAAGGAATTCAACACTTCAAAGCTCACACTTTGGGTGAAAACCACCCGCTTTTTCAATATCCATAGGAATGCACGCCTATATGGCCGATTTCTTTTTCTTTTTATTACCTAAGACTCTGTTTTAATACTTTCATTTAGAAACTGTATTTTTTTTTCAAGTCGGTAGTGATAATATTTCAGGAGATTTAAAATAAAGGACCCGTTTTAACCGCTGTGCACACACACAGAGAGGCAGACTGGAGGTCTGTTTGATAGCAGCCAAATTCTCTTTCAGGCCGGTTTCTGATGTGAGAGATTTCTAGTTTTTAGCTCTTCTATTTTCCATTCCCTCTACACAAACAACCGCCTATAATATTTCTTTCTCTCTTTAACTCTAGGACCAAGCTGTTTAATAAAGAAGTAACACCGGTTCTTAATTTTACAGCTTCAGAGAACAGGACTGCAGCTACCGAGGTATCAGTCAAACTGATTAAAGAAGATCCTTTACTTGAGGGTATGTGCCCCTGAAATTACCTTGCTCTAAGCCTCTCGGGGAGCTGGGGGGAGAGGGAGGGAAGCAAGGGATTACTCTCTTTCCAGGATCCCTGAAGAAATGTGAATAGGTTGCAGAGGGGAAATGTCCTTTTCGTGTGTCCTCCCTCCCTCCCCGTCTCCCCTCACCCTCCTCGCACGCCTCTGTGTGTGTGTCTGTCTGAAACGGATCTGTCTGTTGAAAATGGGCCTGGAACTCCCTCCTGTGTTGGGATTAGGTCTTGGGGGACCTGGGGTGGAGTTACACTGCTTGCCTATTTTCATATTCATTAGAAATGGGAGGTTGCATAAGGAGCCCTGCTGAGCTTCAAGATATAAAAGCAACTTCGGGTTCCCCCTTTCAAGACAAGACAAATCAAAGGCTCAGAGGCAAAACAGCTCCCTGAGCTCTGAACGTCTTTCCCTCCCTCCTTCCTTCCCTCCCATCCACTCACCCACTCTCCCTCCCTCCCCTGCTCACAGTCCAGCCTCTGTCTAGGGAAGAGGCTCTCAAGCAGCCTTAGATGATTATGGATTTTCTGAGCGAGAAGTTTGCCCTGAAGAGCCAGCCGAGCAAGAACAGTGACTTTTACATGGGAGCAGGAGGCACTTTGGAGCACGTTATGGAAACTTTGGACAATGAGTCCTTTTATAGCAAAACGTCAGGCAGCAAATGCGTGCAGGCCTTCAACCCTCTGCAAAGGGCTGAGCATCATGTGAGGCTGGAGAGGACATCACCCTGCCAGGACAGCACCGGTGAGTCGCCATCCCAGGGTTATTCTCGCTCCTGCGCTTTGCCCTTCCTGGAGATGTACAGGGAAGGCCAGGGCTTCTCCTGCCTGGGGAGATCAAAGGCGGCTGCGCAGCCTTTGGGTGCTGGCATGTGAGGGGCTGTCAGGTAGTAGTAAACAACAACAACAACAACAACAATAATAATAATTAATAATAATGATGATGATGATGATGATGCCGGGAAAAGGCGATCGCCTGTTTCGAAGCGCTCTTTTCCCTTTAGTGCTGCCCCTCCGGCTGCTGCCCTCCCTGCCGGCCCCGGGCCGGCTC
>NW_008824936.1:1215183-1229111 GCF_000699105.1 Pygoscelis adeliae | reverse complement strand
TGGTTCTTTCAAATAACGCTCTGCGAGGACAGTGTTTGGGGGGGTGTTTGGGGGGGAGGGGGGCGTTCTTTTTTTTTTTTCCCCCCTGTGTTGCCGAATAATGCGTAATAGTGATTCTTCATACTGAGCGAAAACGACTCAGGTCATTCAAACAACAGCGTTAAATAGTATTTTTTTCTAGCTGATCGGCAAGGAGAACGTGCAATATTTTATTTTATAAACATTTAAAAGTTTCCCCATTATGCCAACATGATGTAAATCATGCATAGAAAAAATAATTTAAAAAATATTTTCCTAGCAGAATCAGAAAATATGGTTAAGAAGATCATCTGCAATAATGAGACTAACAATATCTTACATTTTTTGACTTCATATAGGCACTGAAGTATTTTTTTGAGAACATCTTTTTTGCGTGAAAGAGTTTGTAAGAAATAATGACAGATTTCTGCAAGTACAACTTAATACAGAAAATTGATTTATACATTGAAGTTTTTCTTAATTAGCTCATTTAATGTGTGCCTTGGGGGCTTTGGGGCATTTCCTATCTATGTATGTATTGATGGTAAGTATCTAAAAATAGTGTTTGGTTAAAATCAGCTCGGACTGAAAGAAAAGAAATTACTGAGAATGAGAGAAAATCCCAAAGCAAGCTTTTTATGGTATGTTACATGCCATCGTCGTAGATTTTAATTTCAGTAGAGTTTTAAATCTTTTTCGCCTGTTTCTGAGAGAAAAAAAAATGCTCTTTTGAATCTTGTGACATATCGCATGACTTTTTCAGTGATGTGAGATGTGTAAAAATAGAAAAAATGGGAAATGTTTTCATTTCTTATTAAGAAGTACAGGGGAATATTTCTTATCTCTACCACTCAGATTTTACCTCAAGACAAATAGTTCCTGCAATCCTTATACAAAGTATATGAAACGATCTCTTTTAATAAGTTAACATTTTGCAGAAACTCTCTGTATTTTGTAACCATAACAAACTTAATTGGAAACAATTCCACTTTACAAATCCAAGAGAAGGTATATGGAATCTTTTGAGTTTGTAAAGTGACGTTAATTTTTGGTTTCATTCGCTTCTTGATTTGTCAGTTTACAATTATTTAGTTTACTTTACAGTTATTTTGTATTTGCGTAGAAATAGAGTTTGTTAAATCTGCTTCCAAGTTAAAAGGCACATTTGTCAATAGCTTTATGCCACTTATCTTATACGAAAATCTGTTTTGGGCTAAGTTTCCTTATCTGTGCAACTCCAGTTGAAGCTGATTTCATGGATTATTAACTACTTTAGTGGCAGAGTAAAAATATTCAAGTATTCTCATGCAGTCTCCTTACACTGAAAGATTTTAGATTACATTTTCAGATACAATTCTCAGTTAAAATTCAATGTGATTTAGTACTTTCACTCTGTTTGTGGTTAATATTACAGATCCCTCTTCCACGATCTCGTGTAGAAATACGCAGCCACATAGAATCTGGTTCCTTGTGAAACTGTTTTGTATGAACCCTTGAATCTAAAGCCCCCCCTTTAACCAGTTATTTCCCTCCCCCACCTTTCATACAGTGAACTATGGGATTACTAAAGTGGAAGGACAGCCTCTTCACGCGGAGCTGAGCAGGCCCATGGACAATTGCAACAACCTCAGGATGTCTCCGGTGAAGGGGATGCAGGAGAAGGGGGAACTGGATGAACTTGGTGATAAGTGTGACAGCAATGTCTCCAGCAGTAAGAAGAGGAGACACAGAACAACTTTCACCAGTTTGCAGCTGGAGGAACTGGAGAAAGTATTCCAGAAAACTCACTACCCTGATGTCTATGTAAGAGAACAGCTAGCTCTGAGAACAGAGCTCACTGAGGCCAGAGTCCAGGTAGGAACCAAACTTCAGCATTTCCATGACAAGTTGTGCATTGTAGGAACTGGTAAATGACGCTCTTGGGGATTGTACAAAAGCCCATAAAGCTAAAGTAAATAGCTCGTTTTGCTTTATTTCTTTATGGATACGAGCTGTTATGCTGCAGTACTAAAATAACTTGTTATTTTTTTAAATAGCTTGTGTTTCTGTTCTAGAAACTTGTTTAAAGGATGAGAAAACAACATCAACAGTAAAGCAGTCTTGATCTCTGATAGTCCTGTTTTACTGTCAGAATTCCAGGCAGTGAACACATAAAGTGTTACATGTAAAGATCCCATTAATGAGATGTTGCACGTAGTTCAGACTGATGACGATGCAGAACTCGGCCGCAGAGGATTCTGTGTATGTTACGGCATGAAAAGTGCAATCTAAAAAGTAATCAAATTCCTTGTTTAGATCCAAAGAGTGTGCAGTGAAATGGCACATACATAGATGTGTATAAATATATATGTATGTGTGTGTTTGTGCCTGTGTAGAGCAAGGACGTAATCCTTTGTATGAAATGAGCTTAAAAAATCACAAAATTGGGAAGTACATTTGCTGGTTTTTAAACTTGCATAACCGATGGATAATATTCTAATTTTTGGAACGAAACATACTGTTGACCACTTAGTGCAGTATTTGAGTATCTTAACTGGGTACAAAGTTGATTCATTCAGTATATGCCGTACAGAAATCTCAGCCGTATTTATGGCTTTGGATGTGTAATGGTGAGAAAAGAAGCTAAATATCCAGGAAATGCAGCCCTTCCCCCGTTCAGACATCTTCCCTTAGAAAAGGGTGTGAGCTGCATTTTGTGAGTTTATCCTATTTTTAGAGAGATCTTCCCCATTCTGGTAATACTCATCATTTCAATTTAGGGAATAGCAGTCCTGTCGATTCTTACAGACTGGGATTAATTTTTTTTTAATTTAGTGACTTGAGTATGATAACAACTTCACAACTTGTAATTAAACACATACTGACACATGCGTATAAAGAAATAGACGTCAGTGCACATGCATACATCTGAAATTAAACCAGGATCACTTTCAGAAACGAACTCAGCTAATTAATTTTATAAAGAAGTGTTCTTTTCACGCCTATTCAACCAGACAGCATATTCACTGTTGTCACCGGAAAATCGTGTCCAAAAGCGTGTCTCAGTTACATCGATAAGATATCAGTGATGCCGATGGAATTTAGTTCAGTGGCTTTTAACTCTTCAGGCTCTGTGCAATTCCTCTCCCTCTGAATTTGATACAGTTTTCCGAGTATGACTTCCATTCATTAGGATTTAGTCTTGACCTAAAAAAAAAGCTTGTGTAATGTTAAAACACTGTTCTTACAATTGCATAATTCTGGAACAATGAGAACTACTCCAAGAATAAATTAATATTCAGAACAGAGAGGGGAGAATTGGGCTAAAATGTGTCAACTGGCTTTTTATCACATTTTTTCCTAAGTTTTAGAAGCTTCATCTGGTAAAAGTATTAAAAATAAGAGAGTAAATATGAAAACATATATGTCTTCACCAGACTTTCACAGAATATCTATTTCTATTTTATTTGAACATGTTCTCCCCTTTCTTAAAAGATAACTGATCTTTGCATTTCTCATACACTAAATATGAAAGGAAATGGTGATCATTTTTATCCAGAGTAGCAACAGTATTCCATCACAAGATTAAGCAATTTAAAAGGCCTTACATCATTAGAGGCAAGCATCTGGCAATGCAAGGATAACAAGCAGCAGATTTTTACATTGCTTTGTGGAGGCAAATGGTTACTTTATCTCTGCCAAGAGTCAGTTTCTAGTAAAGTGATGTAAACAGAAACATTTTGGGGGATTGTCAAAGGAAAAAAATGTGTGCTTTTTTTCTCATTTAGTTACTATAAATTCAAGCAAATTGTTTGATTTAGTTTAGCAGAGTGATCAGCTGGATACCTTACCCACATTTCCCTTCACCGCCATTTCATCAAGATCCAATTTAATATTTGTCCTGCATACATGCAGAGAGAGCCAACCTGAACTTAATTTATCTAAGTTGTTCTCTTTCCTGCTGCATGTCAGTGAAGTAATTGGCACCCATTTTAAGGAGATTGTCAAGGTCTTTTTTCAATGAAAGAGCCTCATTACTAAATTCCCTTAGTGTGTTCTTGATGCCTCCTGTGGAGTCAGGAGAATTTTTTTTCCTTTTCTTTTCTTTTTGCTGAGCCTCAGGCGTCATAAATAATACAAATTTACCAACAAGGTCCCTAACAATATATAGTCAGCAGTTACAAGCATGGGCCTTGCTTTGATTGCCAAGTACATTTTAAAAGATTGCACATACTAAATTTGCAGCAAGTCCTTGGGAACTAAAATGAGCGAAATTATGCCCTTGTTGCTTAAGCAGCATCAAAGGACAGTTGAGTTCTTCAAGGATCAAGGCAAAACCTGAATTATAAAACAAACAGTGTTATTTTAAATATCCCACTGTCAGGGATGCCTCAAAATGGGATTCACAGGCAGTGTCTATATAAAAAAAGATCTATTCATGTATGTATCTATCCAAATAGATTCATGATCCCTTTAGCAGGAAGACTAACCAATGGCATTGTTTCCATAAAAAAAATAATGGTTTTGTTAGTAGTGTGACTTCTTTAAAAAGAGTTGGAATGAGTTTGCTCATAGCCGAACAATAAAGACTTAGTTGGATAATATTACTTTTATAAAGAAACAGTTTCTTTTCCTAGCAATCCCTTTAATTCATCAGGATAAGTCTTAGCCAGTCCAAACTAAACTGTATGAAGGAAAAAAAAAATTTTTAAGACCACAGGACAATGACAGATATCAGTCACAGCAAGAAACGTGCATGTAATAGGTTTTGAGATAACACCCGGCACTCAAAATATTACAGAACAGTCCAAAGGTTATTTAAGCATAAAGAAAATAGCTTTTAGTTGACAAGAAGGCATTGTTTCAGGTCTAAATTATTTCATAGTCCAAATGTAAAGTGCCATTCTTTAGTTTTCCATTGTCAGAAACATACATATTTCCTAATGCAAATGTGAAAAAATGTCACAATAGTTTTAAAACTGTCTGTGATCTCAAGATTTTTTTTTATCTGCCTGCCCTCTTAGCCTTCCTTATAGAAACTTTTTCTGCAGCACAGACTACTGTCCTGGTACCAGCTTTTCCTGCCTTTTTCATTACTGCACTTGATAAAGATTACGTATACCTCTAGGAGACAGATCATAGGTAGTCATATCAAGTCAGTGGGCGTGTGAAATTAAAAGAGATTCTTTGCAATTTGACTTGCTGCTACTTGGTGATTTTCCTCTACAGAACTGAACTCTGTCAAAATTAGCACTGCCTGACAGACTGATCTTTCCTCTGCTGTTTTGGTTTTGTTTTTTTTTTTTTTTAGGCATTAGAAAGGAAATAACATATACTTTTAAAACAGCCAGAAATAACATAAGCAGGTCTGACACTGAGAATATTGAAATGGCAAGAAATTCATCCTCAGGTGGAGAACTTCCCTTTCTTAGATAAACAATTTCTCAAAGCTACTGTCCAAGCTTTTTCCTAAAAGTCTTTGCACAGTATGTAATTGAGTTTACCTTGATGACTGTTTCCTCATTTACTATAGGTTTGGTTCCAGAATCGAAGAGCAAAATGGAGGAAAAGAGAACGCTATGGTCAGATCCAGCAAGCTAAGAGCCATTTTGCTGCCACCTATGATATATCTGTTCTTCCAAGGACTGACAGCTACCCTCAGGTATGGTAAAGACTAAGTAATACTTTGGTTCTACATTTACCTTCTCTTCAATTCTTAGGCACACACTTGCACAGAAGATGCATGAGGACTCTCCTGTGTTTAGCTTTCTGTGTTCTTTAGACACATCAACAGGACCTGCCACTGTGAACAACAGTTCTGACATCCAATATGAATAATTAATTCTTAGAATACAAGTATTTTTTAAAGAACAATCTTAGGAGCTGCGGAGTTTTGCATGAGTTATGTACTGAGAATGGCTGGCAATATGGTTGTGCAGTGAAGTCGTTTCTGCACATAAAATTATGTGGGGCTTTGAGTCACTTCTCAGTCCATACACAAATTCTGGATGACATGTAGACCCATTAAGACTGATAGGAATGATGTAATTTTATATAATAACATCAGAATTTCACTTCTGGGATATTTATGTTCACAGGCACAACTGTCTTAACAACTCTGGTCTTGTATGCTCTGGTAAGAGGAGGCATAAACTATGTGATCTCTAGGCAACTTCCTTCTGACGTATTTAACAGGCACAATTTCTTTACGGACCTCAATAGACCATTGAATACAACAAGTCTACTAGCATGGAACCATATTATGGTCACATACAATCAGAATTGAATGTATATGGCTGGGAGAGGGAGGCAGGAGCTCTCTCACACAGTAGTAGTTTGTTTTTTTTTTTTTCTTTTTTCAGTTCTCCGTTAGTATTTAGCAAGGTATTACTGTGTAATAAGATCAGAATCTTCTGTTTCTGTTCTCCAGTCCTTTGGTTTACTGCCTTGCCTCACTCTCTGCTATTGTTTTTCTGCTTGCTTGTTTTAGTACATTGAATATTTTATTCTTAAGCCATTGTTTCTCATGTCTCTAGCTTCCCATTGCTTTTACCACATAATTAAAAAAAAAAAAAAGCACCATACAAAGCAAAAATCTTGTATGGGTCCCTGTGGTAAAGTCCTCCCACTGCTGGTGTCCTGGTGCTCTTCTGGTTCATTAGGTAGCAGCGTCTCTGCCAGACTTAGGAATATACTCATATTCCATATGGGCTTGCTTTCGTCATGCTCTACATTGGCTGAATGTGGTTAGTTTTGAACCAGAGGTCTTGGGCCCATCTGTCATCTATCCAGCTTAAAGCACTTTACCTCTGAGGAAGTTGCATGTTACTAGGTTTTGTGCCTGGGCCAGAGCTGGTTCATGTTCCAGCAGCTCAGAACATGGGTACAACCATTTCAGATCTGGTGGTACCTATCAGTCTGCCTGTTTTTATTTTATAATGTAATAGTGCATTAGCCCAAATTACATCAGAAACCACTGCATGATACACTCTCTGTTTAAGTAGGAGGACACAATACTTGTTTCAGACCTACCTAGGTGGAGGTGTGCAAAAAGACCTTAAGCACTCCTAGGCAAATTTTCCCAACTGAAAGAAGTTTCATTAGCATAGATAATGGAACAATGCAAGTCATTCGTAAGCACTTAAAATGGTTGCCCTAAAATTAATGTCTTTAAAAAAGAAACACTTTTGAATTACATGAGAATATCATCCATAAAAATCTAAACCCAATGAAATATCTGTTCTGTACTTTCAGATTGTGAAATAGATGAGTGAATTAACTGTATTTCTATTCATGAATTTGTTAAAAAGCATCTTTCCTAGGCTGATGACACAACTAAGTTTCAGCCTGGCAAAATTTTCTATCATTTATTTATAAGTTCTTAAAAACAGGAGATTGAAATGGAAATGTTGGTACCATAATCTTAAATAAAGCATCTCTAAAATGTGTAGAAATATAAAATGTATACTCATTCATAAACATAAATATGTATAGTACTCACCTACAAACACAGACTAACACCCTGCAGGTAAACAAGGCAGGCTCAAACATGTAGTTGAGTCTGGTCACCTGCCCGAGAAAGTTGTGTTGTACTGTACTGTACTTCATGAACAGGGACAAGAAGCTAAATGAAGCTGCGAGTCCACCTTACGTTGGCTATTTCAGCTGAGCGCTTGCATGCATAGTTTGGCTACATGACAAAAACAAGGTCTCCTACTCCTCAGTGAAGAAGGTGGCTACTTTGCTGTATACTGGAGTATGAACAGGTATCCAGGCAATTATCACAGAACAGTCAATGCAAGTTCACGTTCTTGCTAACCTGGTGGTAATTCTTCATAGTTTCACATTCTTAAATCCTCACCTTCAGCAAAACCACGTGTGTATCATATACATAACATTTCCAGTGAGAATGCTTGAGACAACGAAAATCCGTATTAAAAACACAATGACCACTAACATCACTACATTCAAATCTTTTCAATTAGATGTCCATTTATAAGTGCCTCACTTATGGAAAATAAACATACAGTACATGACTTGCTACAAACTCCTTAATCTATCCTACAGTTCAAGCAGAAAGAGATATTTAAAATTGTGATCTGCATGTTTGGTTTTAGTGTTATAGATTGATTTCCCAGAACAATTCCATTATTTCAATACAGTTAATGCAAGAAAGGAAATGTCACGTCCTTTTTTTTTTTTTTTTTTTCTTTTTTCTTTTTTCTTTTTTCTTTTTTCTTTTTTCTTTTTTCTTTTTTCTTTTTTCTTTTTTTCTTTTTTTTTCCCCTTTATTTTTTCTTTCTTTTTTTTCCATGTACAAGCTCTCTTATTGTGATATTGACATCACTAAATATTAGACAGGCTTTGCCATACTTTTGAGTAACTAGTTTTTCTTGGGGATTGTGGAACACAGATCACTTAATTATGAAGCCTTTATTAACATGGGGGAAAACAGACTCTCTGTTGCTGGCAAAAAATATAGGATGACGTTGAAAAAGGATAAAATCAAGCTGAGATATTTACTGCTGTGTGGCAGAAGGAACAGGAACAAATGTGAATTTCTGGTGTGAATTATATGAATTTGCAGTTTGAAGATTTCTGTTTTGAGCCCCACCATGGATATGTTCCCAAAACAGACATCCAGCATTGCATTCCAGCAGAAACATCAGTCTTTTTTGCAGTCAACAGACGGTGTGGAGACCCCTGCTTAGTCTCTTCACCAATTACGTTCATCAAGTAGAAATTAAGAACATGATGCTGCTATGCCTTGTGTGACAATCTAAACCTGAAAGGTTTTTCTGTGAGGAAATGATCTTTTCAACTTATTTCAGATAGAAGGTTGGCTCTGAATCAGAGCCTCAGTTGAGGTTGGAAGGGACCTCTGGAGGTGGTCTGGTCTAACTGCCATTTCTATAATCCAGTCTAATTTTGCTATTAAATTACATATCTTTATCTTCAAAATAGTGATAAACTGTTTAGGTTTTTTTCCTAGACCATAATTCTTTGCTTTGCTAATTCACTCTAACCTTAATTTTTTTTACAGTATGTTGACTTTAGGTGTTACTTATTGTGCAAAATAGTTGCTCAGCTGGCTGCAGAGAAGTTAAGTATCTCTTAAACTGTCCAAATTCTGCACACATAGATCTTCCATTAATTATACTGGCAGTGTTGCAGAGGAGGACAGTTAGTACAATATTCCAGGATAATCATCTGTTATTCACGTTTTTTTCTAGGCTTCAACATTAAAACCACCACAGAGTTAAGTTTTCACTTAGGTGAAATATTTAACTTTTGACAACATTATGTTGAAAATCGTATTTTTTCTAGGAAAATGTTATATACAGTACTTTTAATTCATTTTAGTAAAAGGTTTCAGTTTCATTAGTGTCAGTATTTAAGCTTCAAGTTTCTCTTGCAGATGCAACACGTTGTGGTCTAAGCCATCTTAAGTGCACTCAGAAAACAATTCACTGGTTAAAACTCTTATCCCAGACACTTTGAGCCTTATTAGCCAGTAATATTCTGCTGATGATACGAAAGCTAAGAGGAAGCATCCTAACATGACTGAGGAAATGAGTGTAGATTCACTTCATGGAGACCTTTACTTCAGCTCACCTGAGTAAATGTTAGTGAACAAGAAGTACTTGATTCAATCACCTAAATACACTGCTATTTAAGATGTCTTGGGATATCTGAGACACTGTTACAGTGCTGATGAACAGGACTTACAAGAAGCATGCACCCTTCAGAGGAGGCAGCTGGTGGTCAGATAGATACTAGACACTTGTGTTTAGGAAACTTAATCAAGGGGATTTTTGCGCCAGAGATGGGTTGCCTTTAAAGTTGGTGAAAATCTGGTCAATTAAGTTTTCTTTTCCTAAAGTGTAAGGCATAAAATAGGTAAGATGATCTCTGAAGTGTATTTTTCTTTCTGATGCCTGGTTCAGCTGCAGACATCTATAGTTATCTTAGACGGACCTATATATTATGTGTTGGGAGAGGAACAATAAAAAGGTTGCTTAGCCTTGCTCTTCTCTTACCTTATTGGTCTTTACTTGACTACTTTTGCTGTCCTATGCCTAGTGAGAAGGCTAATGTGACAAAGGGTACTTGAACTTGTCAGATTTAATGTTTAAGTATGAGAAGTAACAAGGGGCCAAAAAACCTGAGGCAAACTTTCATTTTTACACCCTCCTTATTTACACACGAGAGTGACATTCGATCAAAAGGCTACACTATTATCACATAGACCTCTAGCTTTCCCTGTATGAGTTAAATTTATAAAGACGTCATCTTTATAAATATAGGTGCATCAGTATGTAAATAAACATTAAATTGTATCCTTGAAAAACAGATATAAGGGGTAACATTTTTCCCCCACCTAGTCTCTTTCCATGCTTTGCATCTTTTCTTCCTGCTTGTTCTTTGAGTCTTGTTCATTTGTTGTCATTGTTCTTCTAAGTTCTTTTGAAAGGGTTTATCCTGTCACACCATTATACTTTCCCTCTTACTATCACATGTGAAATGTATTGTTTGCTTCTCTTATTTACTTGAAAATGCAGGCAAGAGTTGGATAGGACTGAATTTAACTTTTTTTTTTTGGTGGAAAAACCCAGCCTAGTGCGGGTGGGAATCCCAAGGAGACAAAAGCATTTCAAAGGTATGGGAACTGGAGTGATACAGAAGGTGTAGAAAGAAGGGAGAATGTTGAAATCTCAAAAATAGAAGAAGGAGGAGGCTGAAGTTTACATTCCATCCACCAGACTGATAAATCAGATTAAATATGTTGAACAGCACAGCATCACACGATTTGTTTTGGCAAT
This sequence comes from Pygoscelis adeliae, assembly GCF_000699105.1. Taxonomy (NCBI): domain Eukaryota; kingdom Metazoa; phylum Chordata; class Aves; order Sphenisciformes; family Spheniscidae; genus Pygoscelis; species Pygoscelis adeliae. The sequence continues at coordinate 1,218,291 of NW_008824936.1, read as the reverse complement.
CAAAGAGTGTAGAAGTGGTATCAGTATACATGTGTTACGTACTAAGTCCTTGGATCACCATTACAGTTCTGCTCTAGCCTTAGTACATATGGGTAATTCTCATTAGCAATAATCAAAGTTACATGCTCCAATTAAATCTTTCATATGGCATATATTAGACACCACATGTTATATGACTTAAAAATTCTTTTAACTGTAGTAGACATATAAATGACAGTTAATCACAATAGTTCATTAAGGCTATGGGTACACTGATTAAGTAGGAGTAGATGTGGTAGACATATCTGAGCTAGCTTCAAAGAAGTTTTATCATATACTCATGCTGTCTAGCTGTGACAGCATAGAGCTCAGGCTGGGCTGCCACCTGGATGATATGTAGCTTGCTGCATATGTGCTGACTGTTGCACTGCTGTGGCTGATCTTCCAACAAGAGTAACACTTCTAATCTTTTTGGGTGGTGTCTGTTCCACACAAAGTAGTTTGCGCACTGTGCTTTTATTTTTTCTTGGTTCTAAACCATCACTGTATGGGGTCCTCCTCACAGTCGCAACATTCGATTTGTTGCTTTACTATTTTTTTTTTGTGAAAAATGTATTTCTTTAAGTCTGTGAGTGACTTTAGCTGGGCTTAATTATAAGGCAAATCCATTTTTTTCTGAGATAGAAACTTCTTTTTAATAGTATTTTTCAAAGTATGAAATTTTGTCTTTAACTGTATCATAGATGTGAAATATAATTAATTCTTATCATAACTGGCCCTGAGATTGCAGTAGGGAGAAGTTACAGTTTATCTACAAAACATCCCGTACAAGAATGAAAGCTTGATGACTTTTTGAATCCTGTATTTTTTTGCACCTTAGCAAACTTGTTAAGCATGGAATCAAATGAACAGATTTTTATTTTGTTCACTGTATGTAAGGCCTAAATGTGGACTGAATGGGTCTATCACATATTTTAGAGCTGTAGCATTAAACCTCTCACTAACAAGGACCAACTTGCATTTTATGGACATATGTGAAAATGGTGTGCTGCAGCTCTCTCATATGTACCTGAACCCAATACAGTACAGATGATCTTCACATGTTCATTAGGTCCAATGGCTCCTATAAAATGATCACAAATTACACCAAGAAGTATTCTGTCTAGATATAAAGGAAAAAATAGAATGAGAGTTGTAAAACCTTGGAACGAGTTGCTCATAGAAGTTATTGAATCTCTGTAGCTGGAGCTACTCAAAACTTGACTGGGTAGGGCTTGAGTAACCTTATCTAAGTTCAAAGTTAGCTGTGAGCAAGGGTTTGGAATAATAATCCCGGAGGTCCTTTTCAGTGTAAATTATTCTGAGAATCTGTGAATCTGCAAACTCGGGAAGTACAGGCAAATTTCTGCCCATAGTATGGATGTTCTTAGGAGGCCCACAGAAAAAAAATACTGTGGCAAGTGACAGACCAAATTAATTGTGCTGATGGATTAGGAACAGCCTATAGATCATGAGTTGTAAACTAGCAGTTTTGAGCAGTTTAACAGTGATTGCATTTAATCTGCCCAAAACAGCTCCTTGTGCAAGCACAGGTTTCATGTTTTCTGGCAGTGCAAGGATTGTTGTTTCACACAAAGAGAGGAGTGACAAAAATTTAGCAAATCAGTCTCTTTAACATTCACATGTTTTCTATAATTAGGTAAATCCTTAACTGTTCAGTTAGTGCCACTGTTGTCTCCCTTGCAATGCCCAGGAACACCCTGAAAACAGAGTCAATGTGTAGTTTCTAATTACTTACTAGAGTAATTATAATAACACATAACATAACATATATAATGTAATATAACAACACCACCACTAACTTATTACTTCATATCTAGAGATCTTAAAAGAGATTAACATTTTGTTTCCCATGTGAAACACTAAAACACATGTCCACTCAAATAGAAGCTGTGTGTGCTTATATGTGTGTCTGTTGGAAACAGACCCCAGTCTGGATAGGCAGGTGAGTCAAATAGCATGAGACAAGACATTTGGTGATGGGAGAACCAAAACTGGGTAAGTGATAGTACACCTCTCAGAAAATTTGGAGACTTGACTTTATATGATTTCTCCAGGTGCTGTGTAAGAAGGCTGAAGCTCCAAGAGCTTGAAATTTTAACAGAAAAAAAGCAATGACACCAAGTGGGATGACCAATTACCTCAGCTAATTTTCCTCTGCAGTGTCAAGCAGAAGGTCATATGCTTAGGAAATGATATCATAACCATGTTAACAACCATAACTCTCCAGTTATGTTCTTGTCACAGCTATGAAATCCTACTATTTTTTTTCTATCGGGAAGGGTGTGTGTGTGTGTGTATAAAACATACAGTGGGTAAATATATTGAAGGGCTCTGGTAATTTCATGGTAACCACAAGAGCAAAGCTCAAGTTGTTTGTGATGTTAACAGAAACCAGAGATGTGCTGTATGTATAGCCTCATTCACAGTCTCTGAATTGGCTTTTATATAGTTCATGGATCACACAAGAGTTTAAGAGGAAAAATATTTTCTTTAAATTCATGTACATAATGTCCCTTTTCCTTCCAACATACCAGAAGAAGGTCTGATAATTTTGACTTATTGTAAAACATTACTGTATTTATTTTTAATACAGGAATACCTTCTGCACCTAAATTTCACTATATTTATGTTGTAAATCCTTGCTAAGAAATGAAAATCTAATATAAAAAATGAAGTCACTCAAGCAACTAAAATGAACAGAAAATTGATATGACTGAAACATTCTTTTGAAAAACATAACTGTCTCATGAGAGAACATGTAAAGTCTTCCTAGCATCTTGTGGCATTTCTGAAGTTAAGTTTCCTAATTTGGATTCCTTCCTCTAAGGAAGAAACCTAGGACACTCCTTTGAAAGTGTTAGGACTGAATAGCTTGTTCACATAATAGAAATATATTAACAAGACATTAGTATATTTTAGGATTTGCAGCTGAATTCTGTTCTCATTTACACCTGTGCAATCTCACTGAAGCTAAATTGAGAGATTTGTCTAGGATAAAAATATCAGGAAAATTGGTGGTACTAAACTTAGTTTACTGCAAACCAAACTACTAGAAATATGGAAGGC
>NW_008824936.1:1209383-1215160 GCF_000699105.1 Pygoscelis adeliae | reverse complement strand
AGACCACATAGGTTATTGGGCACTTTCAAACTGAGCCTTTCAACCTTTTGAAGTCTTCCCATCATGACTGTATTAAAGGCAAACTCGTGCATGTTCTTATTTAAACATATTTTTTGGGAAAATTCTTCCCATAATTATATCTGTGCAGACAGGGTGACTGCAGCATTTGGCATAGCGTTTCTTAGAAAGACATCTTAGTACATCAGATAAATGACACTTTGTTGCGTGTGAGTTAGCTTTGGGGATGATGAGCTCCTTCAGAATTAGCTCCTGTATTAGAAGCTGCATAGATGAACTAGTCTCTCCCTGGGCAAATTCATCCTGTTGTGAAGGTTTTGAGACTAAACATTTGGCCTGGAAATACCATGAAAAAGAATGGGGTTTTGTGTGCATGTGTTTGAAATATATCTTTTTTTTTTTTTTAGCTTTATCAGCTCCCTGTTTCAATTCAGTAAAGAGTTGTTCCAGCAAAACGGGCTGAAGTGGAACAGCATGGAAATAGGAATGGGTGATTTGTTCTGTAGGAAGGAAGGGAAAGAAAACCCCAACAGTTGCTTAATCTCTCACTGCTACTGCAGTATATGTAACCATGAGATACAATAAAATACAATTAAAAGTTTCTAGTCTTCCTGAAAAAAAAAAAAAAGACAACAATTTTTGTATGGATGACCGGGTTTCTGAATTTCCCAGTTTACGATTGAGGCAGAATGTGTGCAGCTTGGGCTTTCAAGCAAAGTGGAGATATTCTCTGGATCTTATAGTCTTTCAGCTACTATCTTCTTTACTACTCTCCTCTGTACTCTAATCACATGCTGTGTGTCTCCAAACTCGTTAAGTCTGAGAAGGCAGTAAGCCTTACAAGTCTTAGTGGATGACTTCCCAGTTGCTGTACATTTAACTACCACATTTTCCAGCTCTTTCAGGGTCCCTTGCTTCCTTCTTGTCATATTCTGTAAATCTTTACTAGGATCTGAGAAACCTTCCAGGCAATAGGACACTCAGGAATCCCTGAATCCTGAGCCATAAGAGATGTACTGCTCTCTTTGGGAATGTTCTGTGTGGTTGAATGCAACAAACTTTCATAAGCAAGACAATGGTTCAGATAGGTCCACATAAGATATGTCCTTTAATCCCCAGATAAACCACCTGTTTTTTGAAGATCAAAAATAAATTTGTCTCATTATAAGTCAAAACTGGCTCAGGTGAGTTAATTAAGGAGTAATAAGGCAGCTGAGGATCATATCAAGCTGCAGAGGATCTTCCATGGGCTGATGTTTGGGAGTCTTCTAAAAACTGCTGAAGGGAGGAGGGAAGGATGGGAACTGGAAAGTTCTGAAACTCTCACTAGAGTCTCTTTCCTCCTGTAGATCTCAGGAGGCCCACAAGAAGGAGGAAAAACCCTTGATATCCTTCCCCAGGCACCTTACCCGCTCCATTACCTCTCAGCAGACCACCTAAGATATGCAGGAGCAGATGCCTGAGGTGTGCCCAACTAGCTGTGTGTATGTGTGTGCGTGTGGAAAGGCAAGCTGCATTCATGTGAGTGGGTGTGGACGTGTGTGTATGCCTGTATGTATGCATGTCTGTGTGAACAAGGAGTTGGGCAGACCAAGAGTTTGGGGAGACGTGTTGCTACCGTGACTTTTCCCCAGCCTTCTGCAGGAAAACGAAACGGAGCACTTACTGGTTCTTTTTTTCTGCTGGAATTGCCAAGGAGCCCAAATTAGTTTGTCAGTTCCTGATGACCCCTGCTAATACAACTGTTCAAAATATTAACTTTTAAAATAAGACTCTATCTCATCCTTGCCATCTGCACCAGATCTCAGCTAGATGAGTTCAGTGAACCATAATTTATCTCTTTAGCTTGCTGGTGGTTTGGTGGGTATGTGTTGTTGCAAAGTAATAAGACAATGAGAAAAAACCCCCTCAGCATTAGAAACATGTTTTCATTCTGTGTATGTGTGTGACTGTCATAATTCATTACTTCCCCTGACCTCTAATTTGGCAGAAAAAAAATCATTCAACTAGAGAGATAACCCACATATCTTAAAGCCAAAATTCCTTTGTCTATGGATTTGGAACGTGAAGGCAAAATTAAGCTTGAAGTGGGAATTCACTTTACAGTGCTAACTGAAGAGTAATTGCAATTATTCCAATGTATAGCAGAGAACAAAGACATGTGGGCTCAATCCCAGTGCATCAGGGCAATGATGTACTGAACAGACAACAGATTTTTAGGATGAAGACAAATTTAGCAAAGTAAAACAAAAAGAAAAAGGTATAGTTACTGACTGAGAAGTTCTGTACTGTGAATGAGGGCTACAAATGTCTTGTACCATGATACTTGTACATTTTTTTAAAAAAATCAGCATTCAGAAAAGAGATATAAGTAAAAGTCGAGAAGAAATATAAAGCTGTATATTGTGTAATGGTGAGTGCAAGTGAGAAATGACCAAGGAAGTCAGAATATGTAAGAAATTATATCCATATAGTACTGATAGAGAGATATAAAGAGTTGAGAGTTTAAAAAGACAGAAGAACAGCTGCTGAGTGTGAAGTTTGATTAAAGCAAAACGAATAGAGGAGGAATGAAAGAATGCACAGTCTGAGATAATGACAGGAGCTGACTTGTGCTAGGCCTTGAAAAGCTTTCCATCTGTTCATCTAGTAACAAATAAGTGAAAAATACCTATCCATAAATAGCATCTATACATAGATGATAGGAGAAGGCCTGAGACTCACAATGAAGCTTTAAGTGACTGCCAAGTATAGAAGGCATTACACATCAAAGCTTGAATACGTGGTTACTCCAGATCTTCAGCAGACATTGCTGGTAACCACAAAGTTTGTCTCCTAGTCTGCCATGCAACGTTTTCCAGGGACGCACAGTGCAGCCAGTTAAGGCTGAGAGCTGAAACAGAAATGCCCTCAAGTATAATTTCATACAAAAACATCATGAAAAGAATTTTTATCTTAAAACCATCTTCGAAACAATTTTAGGAAGGTCTCTTGGATGTATTATCAACCATGCCTGTATTTTATGGATTAATTTGTTTTAAAGTAATTATGTAAGGCTTCTCAATATTTAATTTTGCAAATACTTGTTGGGCTTTGTCACTTGAGAAATCCTGGTTTGTTTTGTTCACCCTTTTACACTGTTTCCTACCATTACACTAAGAAAGAATTCTGATGAGGAGAAGCTTTTATGGTGAAAACAGCTATGATATTGTACACTCTTTTGACACATTTTCTTTGAAGTCAATTGTGTGCTTTTTTTACTAATTTTACTGACTGGCTGGGCTGATGGCATCCTGAGGTTCAATGGTAAACAGTCAGGATAGAGCCACAGAGCAAACGGATGACAGAGCAAGGAATATGATGCAGCAGCCCTTGCTCTTAAGTGAATGATCCAGTATTTTGACTCATGTAATGTCTTCATGGTATTTTCTATTATGATTGCAGAGAACTAGTAAAGTACTTGTTGCTTGTTTTGGAGGAGAACTAATAATGAATGTGTTAAGTAAAGCAAACCAAGCATTGCAGAAAACAAAAGACGAACTATCTAAATTTAATCTTATTCATTTTATATGTTCCAGATTCAGAACAATCTGTGGGCAGGGAATGCGGCTAGCGGTTCTGTGGTTACTTCCTGCATGCTACCACGAGATACGTCCTCCTGTATGACACCTTATTCCCATTCACCCCGGACAGATTCTGGCTACACAGGCTTTTCAAACCACCAGAATCAGTTCAGCCACGTGCCTCTCAATAATTTTTTCACTGACTCTTTACTTTCTGGGGCAACCAATGGACATGCTTTTGAAACAAAGCCGGAGTTTGAAAGGCGGTCCTCCAGCATTGCAGTTCTACGGATGAAAGCCAAAGAGCATGCTGCCAATATTTCCTGGGCCATGTAATATAGCAGTACTCTTTCTTAATTTCCTTTTTTTTTTTTTAATAGCAAACTGAAAACATTTTTATTTCCTATATTTAAAGGACACAACAATAAGCTGCTGTGTGTGGAATGCTAGAAATCACAATATACACGATGTCTGCTTAAACAAATGCGATATAATATTTAACAATAAAACAAGAATAAACCAAATAGATTTACCATACATCAAGCTCAACAAGCCCTCTTTGTTTTGGTTTTTATATAGAAATATGTTTTGTTGTACCAGTTGATGAAATATGATTATAGAACCTGCAAAAAAGAATAAAATTATTAAGCAAATATGTCTACTCCATTGGTTTTTAGCAGTCCTGTATACAAATTAATGCTTTACAAATGAGTACTTCATAAGGGAACAACTCTGTAAAGGAAAATAAATTTATTATACTAAAACCATGAAGTAAATCTCTAAGCACACCATGCAGAGAAGGAAATATATGATCGTTCATGTTGTAGGTGGAATTTGTAGACCTAACTCTCTCAGCATTATGCTGCTGCTCTGAGCCAGCTCTGCTGTTTCGCTAAATGAACGTTGAGCTTGTTGGAGTTATATCAATGCACAACTAATGTAATGAGAATGGAAGGTACTCCTTTATTTTATGGACCTGAGTGTATTCCTATTAAAGATAATGAGGCTTTTTGCCAAACATATCACTAAAAGCAGGATTTAACAGTTTTCAAAGATGTACACAGATTATGTAAGTCAACTAGTGTTTAAATGAAATCTTTAAGGCTGCGGATAGGGTGTCTTGAAACTAAGGTGACTAGAAGAGAGCATGGAATAATACTGCGACACTTTCAACAGAATCCAGATTTAGGAAAAAAACACAACAGCAGCAAAGTCTTACTTCCAATCCAGTCAGTCTTACTAACTGTTTTTTGTTATGCTATGGTCAAATTGAAAGGAAAAAGTCCAACAAGGCTCGCCAGTTGCAGTCTGTAACTGATCTCAAGATGTTATAAGAGTACATTTCATTTAGTTTTAGTTACAGTTTGTTGATACTTTGCTTATTTGGTTTTTTTTCCAGAGTGTTAAGAGTGGTTTGCTCCCTTTAAAGTCTATAGGAAAAATCTTTTCAACTGCAGTGGCAGCAGGATTTGGCTCTCAGCTCCCAGCCTATCACAAAGGAATTAAAATGTCAGCAGACTTTCTGACATTTCTGGTGGAAAAAAAAAATAGAGGAGAAGAAAAATACTTTACATCTGGAGAATTGCTATCTGCTTTGATTTACTTCTCCTCCCTTTCCCCTGTCACATTCCAAGCTCCTTCAGATGAGTGAAATGTCAGCCTCTTTGAAAGCAACAGTCAGTCTCTCAGGTTCATAAAGGCAAAGTAAATTAATTGAAATAAAGAAGAACTTGCATGGCTGTGATTAGAACAGGATACAACTCTCTGGGCACCCCCTGCTCCTTCTTGCTTTTCTCTCTGGCCATTAGTTAGGAACGGAGGGCGGATGGGGGAAGAAGGGAAGATCAGGGAAGCACATTTCATCACAGCAACTGCAGAACTACCAGTACTCGCAAAAATAAACTCACAGGAACCCCCAAATTGTCTCTGCTCCCACTCAGGAGGCTAAACTTGAAAACAAAAATAGGAAATGGGTCCATTCTGTAATCCTTCAGTGGAATAAACAAACTTAACTTTGAAACCATTAGGATCAGTTGAAAATGGGAATTTTACAGCAGATTCTTACATAGCTGATTGAAAGTAAAGTTGTTCTGTTTGCCACTAGTAATAAACTCAAAGTTTAACACATACATATACTCCAATTTGTGGTTTCCTTATTTTATTCTCCTAAAAATTAACTTCAACTTTGGCCTGAGG
>NW_008824936.1:1208749-1209359 GCF_000699105.1 Pygoscelis adeliae | reverse complement strand
GTTTGAATTTATCTTTTCCTTTTTTATGGTCTGTTTAGATGGCAGTAAAATAAGCCTTATGATTTAAAGCAAAAAAAGAATTTTATTAGTACAGGTAAAGAGACTAGTTTTATACAGACACTTGTGCCACATGCAGAAGGATGCAAGTGGTGGAAATACAAGGTTTTTTTTAGCAGGTCAAACTGTTTCCAGTTCTAAAATGTGTTTCCTTTTTTTTTTTTTTTAGTTTCCACGTAATCTTTTTTTAAGGTATAGCATTTAGAACATGTCGAAGTGATTTCCACGTAATTTTTTTTAGAGCATCGTTAATGGATAAAGAAGCAAAAGCTTAGCTGGCAAACTTCAAGCCATTTTTATTGTTGCCTTTCAGTTTATTTATTTATTTTGATAGCAGAATTTGCTATTATTGTCTTGTGAAATCCAGAAAAATGTTAATTTTTACAAGGCTTTTTACGTCAAGAGTAAAATTGAACAATTCCTAGGACTTTATTGTAGTGACAGAATACTTGGGGAGAATAAACATCCATTCTCAAAACATTACAACATTTTTAGATGCTTGAAGCCTCCAAAATCAAAGGGGAAAATAAAAGACTATGTCATTTTCCTGCTG
>NW_008824936.1:1188145-1208737 GCF_000699105.1 Pygoscelis adeliae | reverse complement strand
GAAAGGGATACAACTGTAATTAATTCTTCATCCTCAGTTCTAGCAATGGAAATTATTTGTTACATGTTGCTAGCATAACTTTATGCACTAGACAAACAGGTATTCAACCCTTCATTAAACCTGAGGTGTGATAAGTTGCAGGCCTGCATTAAGCTTGTCATGCTCTTGCATCAGCCTCGTCTCAAAGAATGAATGATAGTCTGTTGGTTGCAGCGTTTCATTTAGCTAATGAAAAAGTATCTTCGTGTTAGATGTCAAGTACTACAACAGGGTCACATTCTGCCACTTTTATTTAGTAGTGCTTTACTCCATGAGTGGACGCATTGATGTGAGTGAGACTACTCACATAGGCCAAATTGTGAATCACTTGTAAATGTTTATTCACAATGGCCCCATTCATGCAAAGGGCCGCTCAGCACAACATGAGTAATCGGTTCATAATCAGGCCCAGCTTAAGGTACTATTCAGCTCTGGTAAGGATGGCAGAATCTGGCCCGTGCTGGCTTAAGGCCAGACTCAGATTTTTTAACCAAGATGAGTAGCTCCTTATTCCACAAATAGTGCAAATAGAGCCAACAGGGCTATTTGTAGGGTTCTCTTTTTATAAGAAAATTCTAGAAAAGAGGCATTTCAGTATATGCAAATAATTTGAGTAAGTTTCTATTCAAGGTAAATGATTTTATTTTCCACTGGACTATACTCCCACATTTGACAGGACTTGTGTTCTTGTGCTTTGATTTTATCCACTTAATGATTTCTTAGCACAAGCAACTAATCTTTTTGCTGCTTCTTCAACATGTGGCAAATGCACTAAAAACAAAAGGAGGTGATTTACATAGCCTTCCTGCCAAGTACTTTAACTAATGTTTGAGATATGTGATCATCATGCAATGCTGAGAAGTAAATTTATAGAACTTCTGGGCAAAGAGTCCCTATCCTGTTAAAAGAGAAAGTGAAATATTGTTGTAATTATTGCTGTGAAGAATTTGTGATGACATAACACTGTGCTGTTTTTTCTCCTATGATTGATTCATCAACAATTTGAAAATGTTAAGCTTGTATTTGAAAAATTTTTTGAACAGATGTAAATTTATCTGTGAAAATTAAAAGTCCTCTTTAAGACTTGTACAGACTCACGTGAGTGATGGACGACACTGCATTTAGCAGCTAAAGACCCAGTCTCCTTACTGTAAAGATATCTGACACAACTGATTTCTACCTACAGTTTAATCAACAGTGTTACATACCACAGGAACATATCAATGAAGGCATCTTTTGTTGCTGAGAATAAGCTGAAATGAACTATATTTCTCACTTCACTTCTTTACTGTCATAATATTTTACACTATCAAGTGTTGAAAAAATCCAGTTCAATATGTTAAAAGCATTTTATTTTGACTGTGAACTTTATGGTAAGGCCCCGAAGTATATAATTTAACAGATATGACCAATACTGTGCATTTAATACTGATATACTTTAGCATGATAGAAATAAATTATTTTGTTTGCAAATAATAAATGATTAGTGTTTTCAAAATGACACAGATGAATTAATATTTTATTGATTAAATTAATTAGACTAATTATTAATCAGAGTTAAATCACGCTGATCAGAGTTAGAAATCATTTAAAACACTTATACTGCTAAAATTCAAAATGTTTCCAGGGCATGTTCTTTCTTTGACAAGGCACTGATTTTTTCCCCCAGCACTTTCATACCTAATTAACAAGTGATCCACTCATCTTATCTCCAGAATACACCCTTCTTATCCCTCTACAGTGATCTTTTTAGATTTGGCTGGCATCAAAATGATAGTAAGACATTGTGAGTTTCCCAAAGCTCGGTACTCATTTATTTTATACCACTTTTGAGTAGCCTGAAGAAGCTGAAGTATATATCTAGTTTAACTAGGTTTACAGCTGCTTTGTATTGTCAGTGCAACACAAGACAGCTGTGGTACACTTGTGAATTATCATATAAAATATTGGTGGTATAAGCAAATTTATTAGGTAAACATCCAGAATGTAAAGTTGTGGTTGTTGAAAGAACATATTTTAGATTTAAGTTATGTAAAATAAGCGGTAGGCTGGGCAAGCACTGAATGTGAAGTGTGGGTATGAGAGAAGGAGTGTGCAGTGAGTATGAGGGTATGGGGGCTGGGAATGGCAGAATAATCTTCTGGGAGGAGAGTCAGGGTGCAGTGCTGGAGTAAGGAGGAAACCTAAATCCAAAACGTCCCTTCTTTCCCTCTCTTGCCTGAATTCCCCCATCTAAATCTCACCAGGACCTGTGAACATAAGAATAATTTTATTGCCCCCTCTCCTATCTCTATTCACAAGAACAGTATGGGTTTAAGGGGGGATATAAAGAACCCAAAAAGTAAGTCTTGAAGGGGCAGGGCTGGTAGGCGTATGATTATCACTGCCAATAAAAACATATCGGGAAATTAAAGAGTAATTTTGGGGAGAAGCATCCAGTCTCTACATTCTCTAATCATGAATTTCGGGTTTTCTTTCCCTGCATTTTTAAGGCAGCATGAGGGCAAAGTGTTAAAACACATTGACAGTCAGATCAATGAGTCTACCAAATTCCTGAAGCATGGCCATTCTTCTTTGCACCACAAACTTATTAAACCTGATACAGCTGTGGCATGCAAATGAAGGAACATGTCACAACACTCTCATATAAGATGTATTTGTGATATTGACATGTTTCTGTCTGTTGGTTTTGCTCTATTTAAATAAAAATATAAAAATTACATAGTTTCTAACCAAATCTGTTTGTTTAAATGCAGTCCACACATGAGATGTCATTGATTTTCCAATCTATGGAAAAAAACCCAACCCCAAACAAATGAGTCTTCAAAATCCATTATCTTCTCAAAGAATAACGGCTGTTGTGAGGCCTCATACTCAACAGGTCAAAACTTCATCTTAGCTCATGTTGCCCACCTTCATAAAAATGATTATTCCCATAGGAATAAGCTGTAGACGAGACTAATAGATCCATCAATGTATATGCAATAATATTGATCAAAGTCAATAATGTTAGCATGAAAAAGATCATTTAGAAGACTATAGGTTATAGGATCAGGACAAAAATCATACTTTCTGACCGGCTTATACAGTGGAACTTGATGGCTCACAAGATGCTGTTACATGAGTGCTTTTCCATTCTCTAACTACAGCAACCCTCCATAACCTAACAGCTGTCCGCTTCGTCTCTCAGAAGCTGAGGCAATGATGGTCTCTGCATCCTTTAATTATTAAAAATAGTTGAAATAGGACTGGTCTCCCTGCCTTGTATTCCTGTGAGAATATCCATATGTACATACTGACCACAGTTTAGTATAGTCCCACTGTCTTTACAGCTGGGCCAAGTCTTCTGCTATAATTCAGTAGTTGCAAAAGATTAGACTCCTCCACACAAAATTGCTCTGTGTATAAGCAATTTATTGATATGGAGAGGAATGACTAAGAAGATTAAAGCCTTTTTTTGATTAAAAACCAAAACCTTTTTTGTTGTTGTTGTTAAATCCAGTCTGATTATGATTAACAAATGGCTTGTAAGTGGAACAAGGTCCTAGTTAACACTTTCACAATGTTTTTGCCCTTCTGAGAAAGAGAAGGGTGCAGTTAAAATGAAAGCGTTGTTAAACAGTGTCCTCAAAGAGAGACAGAAGTATCTGAATCTGTATAAGACTGTATTTACTCAGGTGTATTTACTGAAATGATTTTGGTTTAATCATTAAAATGGAAACCAGCTGAGATCTTTAACTGTGAAAATGACAATACAAAACGTTCATTGCATTTTTCGTTCAAAGTGATATTAAGGCAACAACTCAGCTTCTAGAGTACTAAGAATGATTTTCTCATGAGTCTTTATAAACATTTTAATATATAATAAAACACATTTACATATGGAAAAATCTGTCAGATGTCACTTGAACATATAGAGTAAATAAAATACTGATTGATTTTGGGAACCTTTTAGAAAAAGTTCTGGGATAGAGATCTGAGTAAGTGAATATTATTTAGCAAATGCTTAAGTAACATATACAATGAGAAAAGAGGAAAATACACTCATTGACTGGGAGTTTATTGAATATTTAGAGCCAGAAAACTCAGTGTTGGCGGAGGGATGAAATTTCCTTAACTCTACTCAAAAATCTCTCTATGATCAAATCCTAATTGAAGTTATTGGGAATCTTGCCAGTGACTTCACTTGGGAGGAGAATATGATCACTAATAAATACATAATAGATATACTATGCTAAATCAAATTGTCCTGGAACAACATTACTTAGTTTATATTAATGGTTTTTTGTTAGGTAGTCCATTCTGCTATTTTTAAAACACTGAACTTTGTTAAATCAGTGTTTTACATCTAACTTACTGCAGTAGTTTCCATATTTGTGTCTGATTTTTTTTTTTTTTTTTGAGGATCAGAGAGACAAGGATGAACTGAGCAATGCTTTTTCTTTTTAGGAAGACCTGTTCTAAGGAGTAGTGTTTGTTTTAGTTTGAAAACAGTTCTACGCATATACTAAATTGCTAGTCCAGAGGCAGAGCATTAACCCTTATATAAACTAATCGGGCTAATTCTCTTCTGGAATTTAGGCAAATAATGTAACTGAGATAAACAGAGAGTCACTTATATGTCCACATTTATCTACACTTCCTATTTATACTGCTAAATGCTTAAAACAACACTGGCCCATAAATTTGCCTTTTCGTTCTCATTCTTTTGGCAGTGTTTCCTACATGCTGCACTTTTAAGAGTGCAGTTTGGTCTCCTCTCAAATAAATAAGAGCCATGGAAGGAAAAAACTGCAGCTACAAAGTAGTTCTAACCCATTAAATGCAGATGGCCCACAGGGGGTTTAATCATAAGAGAGAGAACACACATCATGCTGAAATATAGAGCTGTTTTCTATCACTTGTTACCATTTGAATGTCTGTCCCAGGAAAGTGAATTCAATATATCTTCCTGGCCATCAGTTGCCCTCTGAATACTCCTTCTCTCTCTGATGTAGCTAGATTTCCCTTTAGAACATACAGAGATGAATGAGCTCTTACCACACGTAGAAGTGAAAGAAAACATTTCTTTCTGCACCAGAACAGATGAGATTCATCATTAAGAGAATGGATTTGACCTTGTCAAGTGGACCAAAGCAATTTATAAACAAACTCCTACAGGGGAGGCTACTTTTGGCCAAGTACTATATTAGCAGTGTTTTACTTATGCCCACTGCTACCTTACAATAACTTCACAAACAGGCTGACTTCCTGAAATATAGGGTGCTGAGAGATATCACAGATGTACCTAGAAACACTGGGATAGCATAGGGTTACTTCCCTCCCCAGAGGCTGCATAGAAATATGTCCACCCACCTTGCTATCTTGTTCTTGGCAAAAGTTGCTGATCACTACCCAAATTAAAACTCCATTTGATGTTTAGCATATGTATCAAAAACCATATTTATACTTCAGTTTGCCATTATTATATTGTTGTTTGTGTAAGCAACACCCATATGGAAGATAGTGTCCAATATGAAATTGAATGGCATTTACCTACCAGAACACTAGCAGAATAACAAAAGCAATTCAGTGTGTCTATTTTATTTCCAGTGTTGGAAAAAGAATATGAAGACTCAATGGCTTGCTACAAAGTTGTTTAGACCAGTCGATACTCCCATTTCTACTGATAACTTTTCTTCCTTTAATAGGATTCTTAAACTGCAGGTAGGAATTTTAACTCTCCTCCTCCCCAGCCTGTGCCACATATGCTATTTAAGTGGGAGCAGTGTTTCAATGGGTACAAAAGCACAATGGCCCGTATCTTTTTGTCCTGTCCAATAATCATAAGAAAGGCAGAAAAATAAGGATATTTAGTGGCTCAAAGACAACCCTGTTGTGTGGGACGAGAAGACTGTGTGCCAACCCAAGGGGGTGGCTGCATGGTAAGGTGGAGGAAAGACTCTATAGATGTATAAGCTGCATACCATTGATAAAAAAACTTTTACTCTGACTTCTGGGACATACCTCCCCATCTGTATCAACCATAGTCGTGCCAGCAGAGCTGATAGTGTTATAATCTTCTCTCTGTCTCCAAAAAGGGAATCATGAAACGTTTGTAGAAGGGAACTGACCAAAATATTCACTGTTCTATTAGACTCACTTTTCCTATGGCATCTATCCAAACAAAAGAGGTGAAGTTACTACTTACCTCATAGTCTACGGTAATAAACCTGTGTATAGTGATAAGGTTTTATTGCACTTTTTGTTGATACTGCTTTAGAAATCATAGTTAGGGTTGATGACTGTGAGAAGGAGCTCTTTCTTCTAATACTTAGAAGCTTTAATAGACTATATGTGGAGTCCTTCAAGCCATTAAATTTCCCAAAGATTTCAGAAAGCATGGAGCCTCCATCATTTATGAGTCTTATGTGAATAGCCAAGAGCTTGATACATATTTTAGCTCAGGAGAAATCTATGCTGTCCAAGTCTTGCCTGCTTCATCATAGAAGCTCTTTAATGTTCAAAAAACAAGACAACAGTCTCAACTATGTTTCATTGCCAGGAGATAAGAATACTGACTCTCTTGAGGTCAGAACAATGAAAAGAATTTCCCAAGTCCTTAGAAGGCACTATATTGCATATATTCATAGCTGCTTAGCAGATTTATGCCTCATTCATCAGTAGGTCAAGTTCTCAAGGTCTTCTGCTATTAGGCTGAGAAAAGAGGAAAGGCCACTTGCCTACTTCTTATAGCTATTATTCATTATTCATGCACCTCTCTCTCTCAGTGCGCGCTAGGTGTTTCTGAGTCAAATATGGAAATGAGGGACCCAGTTCTGATGTTAATTTTCCTAGTTTTATAATCACATCTCCACTCTGATTTCCAGAGGTGTAAGGAAAAACAGTCAGGACCTTGGGCCCTGGACCCAGTATACTTACAATGAAAATATACAAGTTACAGAAAAAGGAAAAGTTCGCAGCAAAGAACAAGTGATTGAGTACTACTGTGTAACTTATTTATCCTGACTCACATTTTTTATAAGTATGCATCTGTTTACACTCTTTAAGAGGAAGATCAGAGTTCACAGAGAATTTTTATTACCCTGGGAAGAAATTTATCTTTTTTTTTAAGAAGAAAACATGGTTTATTATTTGCCTGAAATGAAACAAAACCAAATCTGTCCCTCTCTCCACTTTTGCACCAGGCAGGAAGAATCCAAGATGGGTGATACTTAGTGAAAGGTATTCTGCTATTTCTCTAAAAGCACTGATTCATCCTGAAATCAACCCTCACAGTTTTGCTCTGCCTGAAAATTCATAAGGTTGTTTGTAGAGATGATATTTTGCTGTGTTAAATTTGGTCTTGTGGATTAATGGGGTAATCACATTTCTATTGTCCTTCAGCTTTATTGATTTTGCTGGAAACCATAGCCTAGGATAAAAAGTGCCATTTTCCATTTATTCTGTGTGTCAATATTCAGCTGAGGGACCTTGGGAAGTTGTCAGAGGCAAGAATTCTATAAACTGCAATAGCTTGCTACAGAAGACATTTTATTTATTTTAACTTCTCCACCTCCATTCCTCTTTGGCATCCAATATGCATATATAAAGTGTTGCTGCTACTTTCCAGTTTGAGTTTAGAGCTCTTTGTTTTTATATAAAATAGTTCTGTTACATTTCCATAGTATGTCAAAGCAAAATCAAGTTTGTTGTAACTCTTTAGGGCTTTACACATCTCTGCTTTTCTTTTGTTAATAAGCAAGCTGGCTGTCACCTATTGTCTCTGCTTCATCAAGGTTTGCAAGTTGTTGTATGGCAACTTATATGCTCCCTTTATATAGCCCTGATAGAGTATTAGAGTCCTCCCATGCAATGATTTGGTTAACCCAAAAAAGAGTTCTTTTAAATTGTCTTCCTTGTTTTTGTAGGTTGGTTTGGATTTGTAAAAAAAAATTATCTAGTGTCATTCATTTTCCTGAATGCTCAGCTTGTGACACCTCAAAGCAGAAACTGTCCATAATTTTATGCAGAATGATTGGCACAAACAACTAGATAAAATAATTCTTGTAGGTCACCGGATTTATGACTTCCTCTCAGTTTCCTCACTTTCAGTTCTCATTCTGAACAAAGTTTCCATCTATTCAGCTACCTGATTTCATGCACTAGTCCTCTTTATCATTATACAGACTCCGTTTTTTTTCTCAGTTGCATCCTTCTCTTGATTAGTCTAGCACCTTTTTCTGCTTGCAGCCTTAATATAGTTTCCATGTACTAGCCAACATATTTTTCCACATAAGTGTGTGCATTATTTGCTCTTACTGATGCTGTTTCATATGTGATTCATACTCAAAGACTTCTTCCATTCCGTGTTTACTACAGAAGTGCTGTCAGCCTCTAGCTTTTACTAGCACCATACTCTGGTTGCAAATATATTGGTAGTGGGAAAATCATGGTAGAAGCGAATTAACCAGAAGTTATATATTTTTCCCTGTGAATTCTGGAGGAGTGAGAAGCAATGGGCATCTGCCTGGTTCTGGTTAGTTCTTCATCAGCTGCCCTTCTGCAAAGTTCAGGGGGAAAGAGGAAACAATACTTGATTCCTTCATCACTGCAGAAGTATCTCATGAGGAGATCCTTTACATGCAGCTTTCTCTTTGACTGACCAACACATGAAAAAAGTTCATATACTGAATATGGAGAGATTAGTGGAAAGGGAAGAACTATATGAACTATATGCTGCCAGGTGACTTATTTGTTTTTTAATATATTATTCATATAGAACAGATTGATTTTGCATGTCACAGAACACAACAGATCTCCTGTTAGTTTTAATAGCCATGATGTATCATTTTCCATTTTTTTTGAAATTTTAAGTAAAGATCCCAGCCACCACATTTCTCCTGCCTTATCCTACAGATACATAAAGCTGTATTGTCCTCCCATCTTTCTAAATAAATAATACAAATAAGGTTTTTCAAGGTAGAATTAGAAACCATCTCCTTCTTCCCTAAGAATTTGCCCAATGAGTTTTACTTTGCCTGGATCATAGGAGGTGAGAAGTGGCTTTCCAGCTCCTCGCACAAGACTTAAACTAACATCTGAAGCAGAGGAACCTTTCTTTAAGATTGAAAACATCACTAGGAGACATGATAGAGCTATCATTCAGCTCAAGACCATCAAAGGTAATTCTGTTACATGAAGTATTTCAAGATAGGACTCCCGTTTTTGCTCCCATGAATACTTAATGGAAGAATCTGGCAAATATTGCTGGAACAGGATGGGAAGTTTTTCGGATGAGAGTCTACTTATTAGATGATAAAAGTCATTCTCACTCATATTTGCTCTCTTTTTTCCCCTTGCATGGTGATTTCTTAAACTTCTAATTTCAACAGAAGGTAATAGAAGGACACCTCTCCCTAAAATACCCGATGGTTTGTTGCAAGGATAGGGTTGAGGTAAAAATTATTATAGTTTTTCAAGTAGAAGAAGGAGCTGAGCCTGATCTCATAAAAAGCAGAGCCTAGTGATAATCCCACCTGTGTGAGGTTTTCACATGCTCTGAAAATTCAAGCCCACCTTTTGCAAAGAAGCTTGCAAATCCTGAAAGTTTTAGCTGTGAGCTATGCTTTGTGTTGCTGAAACCTGGGGAGAAGGTGGCCTTTAAGGACATGCCCAGAACAGAGTTCTCCACACCTGGAATACTTTAAAGTCAAAGACACAGGTACCTCTTGGGTTAGGCTTCATCTTAGATACAGTGTTGAAGTTGTAACCTTTAGATTTAGGCTTATAAAATGGCAGCTAGATGCCTAAATCTTCAACAGTTCCTATACGGATCTATCATAAATCCTTGACTCTGCTCCCAAATTCTTCTCCCTTTTGTCTCTCTTAAGGTTCATGATTTCCAAAGCAGAAATGACCCTGCGTGTCTCAAAACGCCTGTGTTTTCCATATGTGCATTACGTAGGTTTTAATATTTATTACCATATTTATAAAACAGTGTTACCATGATTAAGAATATCCAGGGTGCTTTTTTATATTTCAATATTCAAAGACAGCATAACACAATATGTTGTTGATATATTCCAAATATACAGGCAAATATTTTAACTGTCATAAAATGTTTATGTTTTAATTTCTCTGCATGTATTTTAAACAGTATGTCAAATTCTCTGCAGAAAGTTTTGCGAAAGATATTAAAATGCAGAAATTGAAACTATGTGGACTTTTCAAAGTAGGTGATATTTACAGTAAAGTGTTGATCAGTCAAAACCACCTGAATCTGCAACATTTACAAGCCTTAAAGTAGGATTTGTATCCAATTTCAGAAACTAATCTTCATTTCTGACTTTGTCTTCCATAAAAATATGGGGTTTTTTTTTCAGATTTCAAAGAGGCTACAGATAAATGGTGTAAGCAATTACAAGTACTGTGTGGAAGCAGTGACTGGTCAGTAGTTGGCACTTGCTTAGATGAGAATACTTGGTGCATATTATTAACATAGACAAAATTTTAATGTCATAATGTTGATTCTCAAACTTTAGTACCAGCCATTGGATTTTACCTCCTTTCCTTGTTGACAACTGTGTTGTGTGTAGACATCAAGGTGTTGGCAGTGCGGGGTTGCAGGGGAGGCCTCTGTGGGAGGAGGCCAGGGGCTGCCCTTTGCTGAACCCATCACAGGACACAGCTGAACTCATCAGTGAAGCTGGTGGTGCCTCTGAGAAAATATTTAAGAAAAGGCAAAATTAAGGTAGGTAACAAAAAGAGTGACAAACAGTGGAGGGAACACCAAGATCAGAGGAAGAGGAGGAGGAGGGGGGAGGTGGAGGTGCTCCAGGCAGCGGAGCAAGTATCCACTGCAGACTGTGCAGGAGCCATGATGGAGCAGTTATTTCCTTCAGGAAATAAAGCCCGCGGGGAGAGTCCATGCTGGAGCAGGGTAGAAGTGTGATAGGGAAGGAGCGGTAGAGAGAAACTGTTATGTATTGATCATCACCTCCCCATCCCTCTGTGCCGCTGTCAAGGTGGGTAGAAGATTTGGGAGTGAAGGGGCAAAGCTGAGCCTGGGAGAGCGGGGAGGAACGTTGTTTTAATGTTTGTCTTTGTTTCTCACTACCCTAATCTATTTTAACTGGTAAAAAAGGAAATTAATTTTCTCTGATTTGAGGCAGTTTTGCCCATCACAGTAATTGGTAAATGATCTCCCTGTCTTTTTCTCAACCCACAAGTTTTCTAATCTTATTTTCTCCCACTCTCCTGCTGGGGGGGGAGTGATTGAGAAGCTGGGTGGGAGTTTGGCCCTTAGACAAGGTTAACACACCACAACAACAAAATTGGTTCTGGGTCCCAACAAATTGGGTCTTGCTAAGACATGTCCACTCATCAATCTGAAGATTTCAAGTGATTAAAAATCTGCCACTGCCCATGACAAATTTGTTCCACTTGTCAATCCTTCCCATCGTGAAACATTTTTACATTGTTTCTCAAAACAGTTCACCAGTTCTAGTTTGCAAAAATGCCCACTGATTTGATAGGGAAGTTTACTCTTCCGTGGACAATTTGATGACCACATCTAATACCCATTTATGGTGCATTGGACGGAAAAAAGGTTTTAAAAGTCTGAGTCAGAGTCTGGAGAAAGGGTCTTTCTTATTTTGGGTTTAATGCCGCATCTTGGAAAGACCATTTCCCAGTTTTATTCTTTTACCTTTGTTTGCAGTATATAGGAAATAATTGACAGCAGTTATGAGTTATGCAGTTATGAGTTATAAGCAGTTATGCAAAGCACTCATATAGTGAGAAATTAAACTGCTCCAAAAATTTACAGGGGTGAGGATGATAAGAATACTGCAGAACAAGGTCTTTGATGAGTAGACTGCACTACTTTAAACATCCCATTAGCCATAAATAGAAGTATAATATTACCTCAGGAGCAGTTGAATAAAAAAGTAGCCGAGTAAATATTATGAGAAGCAAAACATGCACTGTAAAAACATAGACATCATGCAAGAGGGAGTACTAAGAACTATCGCTTTCATGGATGCTGTTTTCTACCCTATTTCTACCTGCTAAACATTTTCTGTGTATCCTAATTGCTTGTGTGCGAGAACACATGTAAAGGATGTTTTCCTGATGTGTTCCCAAGTGCAAAGGGTAAAAGGTGAGTTATGTGATGCTTTCCAATTCCTGTGATGGCTAGTCCATGGAGATGTACTGCTGCTAACCTCTTCTGCAAGAAATAAGCGTGACAAGATAAGGAAGCAGCAATATTCTATAGTGACATAAAAGACTATTTCTGCTCAGGAAACTTCCATATTAATGGAAAGTAATAGTCTCCTCAGATACTAAAGGAAACACTTAACCTACATTTTTCACCTCATTAGCTGTAGAGGAAGCCTAGGAAAGCTGGCCTTGCCTATCTGAAGTTAGTTTTTGAGAACACTTTGTGAAAGTAATGGTTTTATTCAAGCATTCCCACTGGCTTACTAAGCAGAAGATACATACATCTTTCTGGCTTTAAGGCATGGGAATGAAAGGCGATTGCAAGAATGGCTACTGGTACAAATTAAAGCTTTCCTAGGTTTGCAGTGGCTTACTGCGGCCCATCCCAAAATGATTATGGGCAGTAGGGAGGAATATAAGGTGAATTCTATGCTGCCTCTGTCTGAGTGCTCGATTGTTGCCCAGGTTGGGACTCATTACTCTGGGTCTCTGTCAGGAGTCAGAGCAAGTCTGGTTCTGCTCACCCCACATGAATCTACCCCCTCTGGATCTTTCTTTTGTAGTGTTGCCCCCTCTATTTTGCAGAGCCACACGTAAAGATTGAGATGAGAAGGAAGGAAGGAAATAAGGAGACTATATTTAAAAAAAAAGACATGCACAGGTCTGCACATATATAACATATGTCACAAAAGTTATGGGAGTTAGGTGGTTAAAGCCCCTAAAAGTCTTGATGTTCTCCTGTGGCAAGAAAGTTCTCTTCCCCCTATCCCTTAAGGGGAAGGGAACCCCCTCTGGAGAGGTCATCTGTGATGTTCATTATCTCTGAAATACAATTATTTTATAAATTAGGTTCAAACAATGTGGAGTACACAAATGTATGCAAACCTCTGAGGGCAAGTATGTGGAAAGGTTCCTCCCTCTTCCTACTTCCTTCTCCCTCCCCACAAGCAAGGCTTGCAGATGTTTTCTTCTGCTCTTTATTCTTTTGTTCCTGTTTGGCTGTGACCCTTACTCCCAACTGATTCTTTTTTGTCAAACTTTGTTTTTTCCTGAGCCTTTGATCCTGTGCTTTGACTCTTGCAATAATGAACATGACACTATTACTTTGCTAGATTCATTTTATGATTCCTTACCTCTCAGAGTTCCCATGAACAATAATATACACTTCCTCTTTTGTCAGTGTCTTGCAGAAAAAGAGGGGGGTCTCACAAAAACTACCACCTCGCCTAAGGACAGGTGAAATATAACCTTACATATGTAGATTAAATACTTAGGATTATGCATTATAACTATACATTTGATTATCCAGTCTGTCTTTGTTTATGTTTCTTCAGTTTCTCAGCTAGGGGAAACTAGTCAAAGGTTAAAAAAGATGCTAATAGAACCAAACTTAGAAGACACACAGCAGCCTAGAGGCTAGGGCTCCAGCATTGGGTCAGGAACAACAGTTCCTTGTTCTCATAAAGAAATGTTGCCTTATGCCAAAACTGTATACACTTTTAGGTCTTCTGATGCTTTTTTTTTCTCATTTCTGTGCCCAGGCATCTCAGTTTAATCGAGAAAAGTGGGAGAAAGAGGATCTCTCTCTGCTTCAAGGAAAATAAATGTGCCTACACAGAAAACATTCTAGTTGTTGTAGTTGAGTATCAGTCATATAATATATGACATATGCTGTGACAATATCATAAACCATGAATCTAGACCAACCAATCTAGACCTTACTAGCAAACTAGTAAGGTTTTCCTCCATGAAACTGTGATACAGATACATATATTGAGTAGCATACACGTGTAATAATAATTGTAGAAAGTACAGCTTGAGAGAAACTGCAAGCATGATTTTTCATACACCTCCTTTCAACTGCTCCAGTGATTTACTAGAATCTTAAAGTTGGTGGCTCGCCTTTGAAGTAAGGTGACTCTCTAGTCAACACAAAGCTGATCAAGGAGGCCGTCTCTCCTTTGCAACAACAGTGGAGGAAGTTATTTAAGGTTAGTACTGTCAGCTGCACACAGATCTTCAGACTATTTTAATTTATGTCATAGGCAGGCAGACCCCAAGCTGTGCTCAGATGATCAGAAGCAGCAGTAATAACTTGGAAACATTATTTTTTCTCAAGTCTATGTGCTAAGTACAACTCAGCTGGAACAGAGGGAATCAAATGCAACTTTTGTAAATTGATTGGGTGAAATGAGCAATCTATGTGAAGAGAGATAAGGGAGATGATAGTGGCTTGGACAGTAAATCATTGATCACAGATTTCTTTTCCTACTTTTTTTCTTCTTAAATAAGTATTTTATTTAAAAATGAAAATCTAGTTAATAACTATTATGTGAAGAAGGATAATGTATATGTGTCAGAAGAAAAAAGGGAAAAGTCTGGATAGGAGAAAAAAGTTCAATAAAGAAAGGTAAGTAGAAAAGAGAGAAGGGAACAAGAGTCTTCTGTTTCTTTCAATCTTTGTAAAATATCTTCACATTAAAAAAAACCCCAAATGTGAAAACAACACCAAAAGGAAAAAAAAAAAAAGCCCCATAGGATCAAATCCATATGAAGAAAAATACCTTTGGCAGACAATAAATCAAAATTGCCCAAGCTGGTTCACTCTGAGACTAGTTGTCTACAAAGTTGCCTGGATTCAAATGAAATACTGGTGAGATCTGTACTTTCAGAGTTCACATTGGTTGCATCTAGCTGAACCCCAGATAATTCTGCTACTCTGTCTCTGACCCATTACCATGGCAAGCGATGTGCCCAGCTAGCAGTGCTGGGAAAGGCACCTAGTGCTTCATTCTCTAGTGATTATCTTTGTGTAATTTCATATTTGTGTTTCCCAGGTATATGCAACAGAAAATAGAGTAGTGCTTGTTGCAGAGCTGCTGGCAGAAAACATTGATTTATTGACAATATAAATAAAAACCCCTGCTGGTAAATTGGCTGAAAGCTGGCAATCTTGGGTAGGCTTAAAGGAAGGTTCTTGCTGGGTAATAAATTCAAGAGGCATGTATACTTAAATCATGATGTTGAACCATTTCCATACTATAGGACAAACACACACATTTCTGTTATATTTTAAATCCTAGAGTAGCCAAGGTTTGGATCTAGTTCAGAACTTCCCTAAAGTTTAGAACTATTCTGAAACTTTATATAGAAACTGACATAAAACGAGTGGGGACAAAAGCAATTAAAACTTCATATTTGTAAGTAAACTTCATGAAAATGCAGGTAAGTTCCAGTCTGGGGTTACTTTTTTTTTAAAGAAGACATTTTCTAAATACTTACATAGGCTAGTGCCAGATAGTAAGTAGTTCACAGATTTATTCTTCTATTGCACCCTAAAAACAATTTTAAAAAGTCTTAAATACAAGAATATGGAATAGAATATCCTTGAAGCTTTCAGTGCTCCTTAATAGAGATATGATTATAAGATATATACAGAACAGAGAAGGTTAAATCCTGACTTAGATGAAATAAAAGAAAAATCTCCCCCAAATCCTAATATATTTATTCTTGATCTGTGTCACCTCTAATATCTTAATATGCTTACATTGTTTCCCACAGGCCAAATGCAAAAGGTTTTGCATTTCTCCTCTACTTAGGATGGTTTGCTCTCAAGCCCTGAAATTCATTGTGGTGTTATTGCTTGCAGATTTATGGCTCAATCAGCTTTGTAGTAGCCTCTTCTTTTATGGGTGGGCTTTCTTTGAACATTATGAAATATATGCTACCTCTCTCCTTTTTGGTTGGAACTTTTTTCCAAATCCCACTAACTTTTCCTTAAGATCTACAGAACATGCATCTCACCGCTTAAATTAGATGATGCACAAACCACTTGCCATGCCCAGATGATACTCCATTGAAACAGTTTTTTCAAGGTATGACCACACATTTATTGCTCAGCAGTGAAACAACTAGCTATCATTATTTGAAGTGCTGGAGTTCAGAGCTAACAGCTAGCAAGAAGCCATGGTAGTCCTGTTTCTCACACAATTCTCTTCTCAAGATCTACAGTTTGATGATATAATAACTCTAGCTTTTGAGCTCTTGGTATTGGATCAAAAGCACCATGGTCACACAATGCAAAATATTTCTCTGGTGTAAATTTAGTTTATTTCTTTAAATTTAATTGATTGCTCAAAAATTGATTTTTTTTCCACTTTTTTTTTTTTCTTACAGGTACCTGTTAAGGTTACTTTGTAATGTATTGTTCACACCAGTAATGTAAAGCATACCAGCTTTGTCTGTATGCAGGCTCTTTCTCTCAAAACACTATCCCATATTTATTCTGAGGTAAGATCACAACAGGGTAAATGCCACATCATAAAGCCACATTCTAGATTTTTTTTTTGTTGATAACTTATTTATGTGACTATATCATAAATATTGTCATTGTTTATAATTAGTCTTAGCTAGATAGAAGATTTTGTTTAAGCACTTCCTGTGTGACAGGAGGCATATTTATTGGTATCCTGGAATTAAGCCAGAGCCCTTAGAGTTAGATTTAGAAGTCCAGGCTTCTTAGCTTGAGCTATAACAGACTCAAGTCATTTGGTAGAGACTAGACAATCTTGTAGCACTTGTTCATCTCTAATTTACACTTACCTGCTCTGAGTGCTGAATTTTTTTTTATTTTATATTCTTCTATTTAAAATTGTGATCCATGATTTTCCTTTTTGGAGAGACCACTTGAGACCCAGTATGTAAGTTTAAAACTTCAAGAGGTATTGGCAATCTAACTTCTAAATGGAGTGCTTATGAAATCATCACCTTTGTGAGCAGAGGTGAAACAAAGCGCATCCAGTCCTGAACTAAACTGGAAATCCCATCCCTAGCAAAACAATCTGAAGCTTACACTTTCTCCGCTTGCGTCTGATACACCCATTAAGCTTCCCACTAGTTATTAGATAATAAAGTAACTTAAGAATTATTTTTCTTTTTTTTTTATATTATGCTATCATTGGCAATTATCTGAAATTAATGTTGAAAAATGATAATTTTCAATTCTATATTCTTAGAACTGATCAGACTATTTAGTTACTGTTTATTTTTTTCTCAGTACTGATGTAAATTCAGGTTAGAAAGGGAGAGAAGGAAACACGGGTAAAATTCTGCCTTTTTTCTGGTATGAGGCACGCAGGTATGAGACGCAGTGTTCAGTTTGGGCTGCTGTCAGGTTCATCTTCATATCCAATAACTTCAGTGGACAGAATTTTGCTCTATCTTCTCCCACTGATAGTAAGAATTTGGTACCACCAATATATGCACACTTTAAACTTCACAAAGGGGAAGGGATGCTTTTGTGAATTGACATTTCAGATATAAACTAAAACTGTAGCTCCCAATCAGTATAAAGCAGGAGCTGATAAAAGTAAAGTAATCACAAACATCATTCTGGACAGACTTGGTTGGCCCTGTCAAGCAGCAGATGGAAGCAGCTCTAACTTGAGTTGGTGAAATTTTGTTTTGGGGAGTGAGCCATGGTTGAAAGTGATAATATGTTTTTATTATGAAATATCTGAATCTAGCATTTAACCAAAGAGATGGTCTTGTATATGAAAGAAAAACACATTATATGTTGCCAGAAACTGTTTCATTAGGAACAGTTAAGAACGATAAGTTGGAGAGAAGGAAAATTTCTTGTACCAAGGATGACATCTCTAACAGAGCCCCTATAAGACCTGTGGTGAGTGTGAAGTGGTGTTATTCCAGTATGAGTCTCCAGTTTCACTATAGCATACGTAAATGTTAGTATTTCTGCTCTTTGACATATTCTGGAACATGGGAGAAACCACCACATTCACTCCAGGAATGGGCTGTTGGTGACACACTGATGCTCCAGGTCCAGCTAAGCCACTTCATGAAAGGCAAAAGGCTGTGCCACTCAGGCTGCATTTTGAATTCTTGCTGTATCTGAGCAGAGAGTGATGGATGAGCTGTGTGCAAGAAATGGCGTAAACACCTCTTAAAAAACCACAGCTGCACTTACATCAGAGTCCTAAAAGGCAAACCAAGGGGGGAGCAATCATGAAAAACTGAAGAAAAAAGAAAAATGGGTCCATTTATATTTATAGCGGAAACACTTAATTTTAAAGCACGTATAGAATGCTAAGGTGAAGCACAAGTTAGTTGGAGTCCTCTCTTTATTTTTGCAGTATTTCTGAAAGCTCTCAATGTCTCTTTCTCATTGTGACATTACTCTTGTGAATGTGTTTCCTATTTGGCTTTCCATGGAATGGTGAAGTTGGGGTCAGGATTCTTTCCTTCTTGGCCCCATGTGGAAGAGGTGAGTTCTTGTTCTAAAGATTTTACACTCAGAGCACTCAATCTTGCAACTGGTAATGCACAAGCAAAGAGGTCTAACTGTTGATGATAGTATCACAATCTCAAATATCATGTTTGTTTAACTGACACCCATAAAATTTCATTGCTTCAAGCACATTTGTAATTGCAGCCATCACTAATTCGCACATTCTATTTCACCAACTGAAAATAAAAATGTTTTTAACAGAAGACAAATAGCAACTGGAACAATTTGCTTAAAGATGTGATAGATTCTGAATGCACTCTTAGAAGTGACTATAACTCAGATAGAGGTTACAAGTACAAGTTAGTAAATCAGTTTCTATTGCCTGTATTTTTACAATCATGCTAATCAGCACAGGTAATATCTGACTTTAAGATACACACATCTGTTTACTAAAAGAAGAAATGAAAGGAGAAGTGGTATTTTCAAAGTTTAATTAATCAGTAATTTTGTATGTATTTCTAAATATTTGGAAGCATAACTTTCAAAGCTATCAGACAAAATAAAAAAATCTTTTGACATTTTAAAATTTTCTCTAATGATCCTTGTCATTGAGTTAGTGCCAGGGATGAAAACACATTTTTTCAATATATATTTCTAATTGCTCAAGATACTTGGCCAGTCGAACAAAAAAATAACCACCCAGAAATCCCCCCACAATTTGCCTCACTGTGTTCTTAGTGTTTTGGCCCTTGGTAAAGATTGGAACATAGTGAGATGCTGTAGAAAAGCTTACGCCCTTCTGCTTCTGGGTTGAACTGGGTTTGTGACAGCAAGACTGGCTTGTGTTGGCTTCCTCTGGGTTGCCGCTGCCTGCTTTAGACTAATGAAATCCATAATACTCCTCAGTTATTTTTCCATTAAACAACCCAACAGTTATATTCCCTTCCCACTGATTATCATCATAATCCCATGCATCGCTCCAGAAAACTAGGAAAGACATATGATATCTCAGAAGACAATGCTTGAAGGAGGGATGCAACATCAGTTTAATTTTCTTTTCAGTATGTTCATATTTATGAACTCTGATTGTTTCTTGTGCATAGTTGGTCCATCTGTGCCTCACAAATGGAGAGGACAATAAAGATAATTTGTAATTAAGATCACACTTTTCCTCTTTTTATCACTCTGACTTGGGTTATTTTGCTATATGCTAGTATTTATATAGGTGCACCTAAAAAAATGGGTGGCCTCAATACTGATACAGTCAATGCCCTAAATATGCCATATTTGTGATGCTTATTTTTAGTAAAAAATTTACCTGAAATTGTCTTATTTTACAGAATAAGTATAGCTAGTCAATGAGTTTCTTCTGTGGAACATTTTTTTTACTTAGTTTAAATTCATTGCCTTTTAACCCACTTGTTTTTGTACCAAGAATTTAGGTACCCCCACCCACACCCAAACATACACATACTAGACAAAGACAGAAGCTTTCATTTTATGTGCAGAAACATCCATCTTGCTAGTTGTGGAAGGGAAGAGAAGTCTCCCAGGAGCTCATTCCAAATGCGATGTCAAGTTTACAATAAACAGAATAATTGCACTGTTTACAGGATTTATTTTATTACTATCCTTGTGATTGCTGCAATTGTAAATAAATGTGCTCCTTGCCACAAATTTATTTTGTTTTCCAGAAAGAAGGACAGATTTGCTTCCTTTCCCTGCAATTATAATAATGGGCAATATATGTTTGTATTTAGGTTTCTTTAGCCAATGTAAGCCAGACAGCCAGGCAGCTGTTGATCTTAAAGGATTATCACAAAACAAGTTCACTTAGCTTTAGATTGTAATTTATCATTTGAGACAAAATCCTGATTGTGTTTTTAAAACAGTTGCATTTTAAAAATGGCATCTCCAATATACATACAATATATGAAAAATGATGTACTCTTCCATGAGAAACAGTACTAGTCCATGGTGATCATGTCTGAACACTTAGTTAGGCTATCAAGATAAAATCATGCTCGGATCAGCCATACAGCAATTGAACACAAAAGACTGAAACGTGGTTGGGTCTGGTTGCCTTGACTCAGCCAAATTGG
>NW_008824936.1:1170722-1188112 GCF_000699105.1 Pygoscelis adeliae | reverse complement strand
TAGAGGTAAGATTAAGGCCGTATAATACTTGAAGGACCTCCCCAGGACCCTTGGTGGCTTTTGGATATCAGCAACGTAATCTGATTTTTCTAAGAGTCTGATTCAAATCTGAATTAACCTACATGTAAATGTACCATTAATGTAAATAGACATACAGTCTACTTAATGAACTGATATACTACATTCATTTTGTGGTCAGTTCTTTAGGTAGTAGTTTCTCAGGTGGGATTTATTGTTGCTTCATCCTACAGCATCAGCAGATCCTACGGTACTACTGGAAAATTGTCTCAGTGCAGGACAGTCCCTTAGCAGAGAAAGAAAAAGAGAGAGAAAGATAGGTGCATCCTGCTCACCTCTGTCCTTCTGGTTTAATAGAGTGACAACAAAGAAATGTTCCCATCTTGTGACAGGCCCATCTAAATTTTTGACTTCCTGATACCTTTAGTAATTAATGTAATCTGAAGCAGTATAAGGATTTTCAAGTACAGAACAGGGGCAAAAGCCTCAGATCAGTTCACTGGAAACACACAAAGGTGTCATGTCATGGCAGTGGTTTGTCCAAGCCCGAGAAATGAAAAAAAAAATTGGATATGGAAGGTTCTAGTATAGTTTCAAGATGCAGACAGAAGCATCTTATTTCAATTTGCGTAAAGACTAGAGAACTTAATAGTGTCTTGCCCCAGAGCAAATTTTTTACTTAAAAATTAGAAATATTTTCAGGTAATTAGTTTCCTATTAAAAAAATCAAGAACAGGGTTGACAGAATTGTCAAACTTCATGTGATTTCAGCAAATATTTTAATGGAAAAATCCAAATAAATCTCAAGTAAATTTAAGAAGACTCTAAATTTCAGTATTTTGATTACAAGTACATTTTAATAAAGAAAACATACCCATTTAAATTAAACTCTCAGGAAGCTCAAAACTCTTCAAAAGATTTGTTTGTCATTACTATTTCTTAGGTTGAGCCAAAAATAATATTTTTTGCTACATTTTCACTCTATCAGTCAATAAGAAACTAAATTCTTGCTGGAATCTATTCTGACATGATTTTAAATGTTTTTAAAAGGTACATTTCTTGTCATAAAGTACAAATGGGTGAAGAAAAGGGAGAAACAACTCAAAAAGGGTAGCTAGATTTTTTAAATTTTAAATTGAGATTATTAAATATACAGTATACCAAGCATTTTGTTTTTAATATTTGATCTCTCTCCTGTACAGAAAACATGAGCAATGTTCTTATTCTGCCACTTCTACATATCCATCAATCCATGTGTCTCAAGCATTTATAAGTATCTGTCATCACTTCCCTCTGAAAAATCTTTACAAATAAACCATTTGGTTTTTCACTATTTGATAATGGGTAAATCATCTGGTATTATACTAGTATACAACACAGGACATCGTTAGCAGAGGAAAGGAGTCAGCAATAAAATCAACTGGAGATTAAGCTCATTCACAAAACTTCAGTCCCTGTTGAGCATAGTGTCAAACATGCTTGACTGCTTCATTCAATAGTACAGCTATTGATGGGGTCCCAAAACCCTAGTTAAGTTTTTATAAGGTTTTTCACTAGAGAACATAATTGTTATTTCCACATACCTACATTCAATTTTCAGGGATTACTTTAAGTGTGAATTCTCAGGTATTTCTTCCAGCTGTCTCCTGTCAACCCATAATCCCATATACTGAGCTCTGTCCCTGCAGGGTAGGCACTTGATCCTAGGGTCAAAGGTCCTTTAGCTCTTGACTAATGCACCTCATTAGAAGAGGAAAGCAGAATGTCTCCAGCAATTCAAATGTCATGAGAAGTAACAGAACTATATATTTTTAATCATGTTAAACAGGTTTGTTTTATTTTAGACAAAAAAAAAAAAAAAAAGCTGAAGGCTTTCCATTTATAACCACTGGAAGCACCAAGTGTAGTTTCATTGTGCGTTCAAGCGTGATACAGGACTGTGCAACTAAATTGGGAGGAAATAAAATAATTAATAGTGTAATCATGTGTGGTATCTTTCTTTTTTTTATTATGGTAGGAGGCCGTTCATAAATTAGTAACTACTATTACTCAGGTACTTGGACTAAAATGAACATATTAGTCAAGTCAAATGTTGTTTTTTCTTAGTAGTTTATGTTAATATCAGGTAATGGTTTTATCCTGTGCTGAAAAAACAATTAACTCATGCAACAACAGGTTTTGATTGAACAATGAAACTGGAACTTAAGTACAACTGAATCCCTAAGCAAATGTATGCTACTATGTTTTCTACAAAAGCTTTTTATCAGTTCATTGTAGTCACAAACAAATTCCCTTTGCTTTAGAAATTGAACATATTTACTTGCATGCGGACAAGATGGAATTTTGAATGCTTTTTTTACTTTAAAATGACATCAGCAATTCTAGCTATTTGTCATCATTGCATTCTAAAGGAGCTTTACAAGGTAATTACATGAGCTAACTTGTTTGTTGAATTTCAACTGTAATTATTCAATTATTGAGCCTTATTTATTGCAGTAAGTCAACTTACACACTGGCATCTAAATAGCTTAAAAGAAAGAAATGTCAACTATGTTTGTACAGCAATTGTTTTTTAAACAAAACAAAACATTTTGTGTATTCATTGGATGGAGATATAGAAGGTGAAATCTTGATGTCACCAAAGCCAAAAGCACTCTCCCACTGATTTCAAAGTGGTCTGAAATGTCCCTGAAATTTGTTCCATCAGGCTTCTACCTGACAAGCATTCTGGGACTGTATGTAGGATTTTCTGTCTTTTCCAGACATTTTCTGGAATACAGGTAAGCTTTAAACATGTGATTTTAATCATTAAAAGAAACAACAACACAGGGATAGATGTGATGTTGCGATCCCAGTTTTTATATCATGACTAAAAATGTTTTTCTGGTAATATTTTGATGTCAGAATAATCTTGTCACTTTTTTTGTGTGTA
Source organism: Pygoscelis adeliae (assembly GCF_000699105.1). Lineage (NCBI taxonomy): Eukaryota > Metazoa > Chordata > Aves > Sphenisciformes > Spheniscidae > Pygoscelis > Pygoscelis adeliae. The sequence goes on along the minus strand of NW_008824936.1, from coordinate 1,185,162 downwards.
GTTACTCTTAATGTAATTATGAAACATAAATGTGATACAAGGCATTTTCTTTTATTGGATTAACTGATAAATTTGGAAAATGTTGGACAATTCGGGTATGCAATTCTTTCTCTGTCTTGAGATTGTCACATTTATAACAGCACTACTTCTATGCCTTATTTAATGTCTCTCATTCTGAATAAAATGAGATTTCACACTGGTTTAAAGATGTATTAGTAAGTATTTTTAATATCACTTTATAACAAGTAAGTCTTGAATATTTGTTTGCAACATGTTAGGTTTGCTACCATCATAGATAATACATATTATATTATTTTAACTTCTTTTAAGTTAAAAGACTACACAAATAGATGTTTTATTCCATCTGGAGACAGGGGTATTATACAGTGAATTGTCTTTGATATTTTTTCTGTTTATTAACAAGAAAAATAAAGTGTCAACTTTCTTAAGCAAAATGGGAGCCATCTAATTAGGTGATTTCCCTACCCACATCTCTTTCAGCTAGCATTCCTATTGCAAAAAGATGACTGTTAAGGTCCCTTTTCAAGCCAAATGCCAGTTGTTTAAGCTGTGCAACGTTTTTCTCTCAGTCTTTATTTTAGAGTGTATAGCTATGATTTTCTACCTGAGTTCACAACCCAGCTCATAAATAGTGCATTCACTGACTGTTTTCTGCTAAACACTTGACTCACACTGTTCATGTCTCTTGAGCACCCTTCCACTTGTGTCTTTCTCCCAGCAACTTCTTTAAAAGAAAAACAGTGAAACTTAACAGCTCAGGGAGACTAAATCATCCTGTAACAATAACACAATTTAATTTGGGCTGTAGTAGTGAGAGCAGAGTTACTTGACAACCTCATGTTTGTCTCACCAGTACATATGATTTCAAAGTGTCATTTATTACAGCTGTAAACTCCAGCCTTCTGGTTTGTAAAAGTTGTGTTAAACCCATCCTGCTCATTGAAGAAAAACAGTTACATCTGAGGTAGCTCTCACTACCGAATTGTTTTGTACATTTATTTTCCTGCTGGCTGTTGTTAGCTGCTATGATTCTCTCGGTAAACGAGCAAAACAGCCTTGCTGGCCCTCAACCTTCTCTTTACTGTGTTACCTATCCTAGCCTTGTCTTTAGTTTTGCAAACCAATCCACACCCAAAAAAGTTGAAATTGCCAGAAGAGGACCTTCTCTCAAAGTCTTTTGATGATGGTTATTGGTAACAGCTAGAGATGTAACATACTGTGATAATTATGTATATTTGGAGAGATTTACTGATGTATACTTAACGGGCCTATTTGAGAATAATCCACACAAGTACTTGCTTCCTCAGGATTTAGTAATGTTATATCTCTTATGGTGCCTGAAAGTAACAGCCATTTTTACCCTTCATTTCACCGGGCTTGCCACTAAATTCATGCTGCTGGTGGTCCTGTTCCACAACTGGCATACTGTTGAAAAGTTGACAGCTAACCACATAGCAAAAAGGTGAAGGGCCGCTTGAGGACTGACAGTGCTTTTCTGTGTCTCCCATAGTGCTGGGAGGTTAACTCTGTTTATGATGAGTGTTTCCCTTGTCTGTTTAATCAAGAAGCACCAACCATTTTGCATAGCAATTATATTCTGCTCTATTCAAGTTGCTCACACAGGAAGAAGAAAATATCTTCCTATGAAGGCTGCAGATGCAAAAGCAGAGCAGACTTACTCTGACAGAAAAGTAGACTGGAAACATACTTGGGTTAACAGAATACTTTCTCTCCTTCAAAGATGTTGAAAGGCACACATCTCTACTTCATTCCCATTATTGTAGTAAGAAAAGGCTTACAGAGACAATAGTAAAGAAGCTATAATCTCAATATTAATCCAAAAGCTATATATTTCATATTGCTACTGTTCTGCATCTGCAGGCTTCCTCTTATGTGTCCTGTCTTATGAACAATATGTATGCTTTTGATTTAGGAACCTATAACATTTCAAACTTTAACATTAAAAGGAGAAAAAAAGAAAAAAGAAAAAGAAAGTGGGGAAATGATTGAATTACATAGAACATATTTTTCTTTTAAAATGCAGTAAAAGATTCAACAGTTCAAATTGCTCAGGGGTGATCACATTTCTTTCAGAAGGTGCTCTGTATCTTGGGGGCAGTGTACGTATCAAATACTGCTGATAGTCCAGCAGATGCTTTTTTTTACTGAAAGTCACAGAAAAGAGTTGCAATAAAACCTGCATTAACAGCCAGAGCTCAAACTGAGGCTGCCTCGTGATTTATGCACTCTCCGTTGGTTTTGATCTTTTAATGAATGTGACTTGCCACATTATATACTCTTCTGGGATTTTCTCCCTCACCATTCTCATTACTATACTTTCACTGTTGATCTGATCATGCAGTTTCATATGATTCAGGAAAAAGAAAATCAGCTACTAGCAGTCGACTATGCATGATTTGTACTTTTTGTGGCTAGGGCTCTGATTCAAAATGCAGTCAGACAAGTGAGAGGACTCTAGTTGTTTTTAACGGGCTTTGGATCAAGCTATGAATAACATGCTTTTTCAGGGCATATCATTTTAGATTATTCCTTGTGCATCTAATTGTTCTTTTCAAGTGTTCTTTATTGCTACATAAAGCTAGTCACAGCAAACAAAATAAAATAAATCCACAGGTTCTCTATTGTTCAGAATGGACAAGCTTGATTTTTTTTTTTTTCTTAATTTTAAGAAATAAAATTCTTTAGGAACTACCTTAGTCCAGAGACTGCAACATATGTAGAGTTCTTCAAGTACCATACATAGCTCTTATTTACATTTGAGACTCTGTACGAGTTTTTACATTATACTTGCTTCATGAAAATAACTTGGGCTAAGAATCATTTTTCAAATGTTATTAATAGATAAAAAGTAATCCAAGGATAAATGCTTCCAGACTGCAGCTACTGTGTGTATCTAGGCTAGACATACATATCTCAGTGTTTTGTTTTTTTAGTCTGACTAATTGTCTTTGTCTTTAATGACTCTCCTTTAAATGTCTGCTTTATGTTTCACAAATACTTAATCATTGCTTTTCTTCATGTATTTATTGATAGAGTTTAAACACGCACATATGAACCAAAGTGACATTACCTGTGGAAATGTTGTGCAGAAATCTGATTTTTTCCCATCATTCAAATCAAATCTTTTCTCCTAGATGAAGCTAACAAAAGCAATCATACCTTTGCTCCCTTGCTGTAAATACAGGAAGAAAAGGCTGTGGAAATGGGAATTTTTACAGTATGTATAAAATATACTTAAAAGATATTTTAAGTATAGGAGAGGAGTACAGGAGAAAACATCCCTGCTCAGGACCCCATCCTGGCCTGTATGAATTGTACCAAGAAGACTAGTAAGCCTACTCATGCAGGTAAACATTACACACGTGTTAAAGACTAGGAGAATGGTGTCTCATAGATGGAAGCTCTTACGCTCTAATGAAACACCTTTGTGTATGATGTTATGTCAATGGAACCGCATGTGGCTTTGGTACATATAAAAGCAATTATGGAAGTAATATTAGAGCCTGACTTGCCTTTTTCCATTGGTTTCAGGGTTTCAGGCTCCCTAATAACTCTAACCTGAGTCAGAATGATAGCACTTTCCTTCTTGTCATCATCTCACAATAAAATTTCCATTCTTCTAATGGCTCAGAAGCCCTTCAGGTGTGTCATTGGTATTTATATTAGAAACATTTCCATTAGCTAAGATTTTACAATTTGCCTCTGATTTCTTTTTCTTTCTTTTTTTTTTTTTTTTTAAACTGTAGATAGTCTGGGATATTTTAAATAATAATGATTTGGTTTCTGGTTATTTATTGACTTTTCCCACATGATGTGTCTTGAAACTATGGTATAGCACATGTCCAGATTTCAGAGAAACCCAGAAATGTAGTGTCAGATGTTGTAGCTACAAAGAGTATGTTATAGTGCTAGCTTGACCGTACTGGCCACTGATAACCTGCTCCATCTGTCTTGCCTCTGACATGTTAGCTGGACAGGGGAGAGATGGGGCAGCCTCTAAAAACAGGAGTCATTATGAAGAGAAACAGCAGCCCAGCAGCAATCAGGTATTTTGTTGAAAAGTTCAAGAGATCATCTTTTTTTTCTTCTTTTACCTGCTTTAATGTCCATTATCACAACAAACATGGTATTTCCTTAGTGAGTTATAGGGGATGATTCAGTCTTTCTACCCTTCATCAGTGCAGTGCTGTTGGTTAAGATCCTTGGAGCCCATTTGGTCAGCCAAATATCTGGGCTTGTCTCTTCCTTCTCCCATTTCTGTAGCTCAGAACTTGAACTCTGATCAGCTCTGGCACAGTTACACTGCTAAAACACTTCATACCTATCCTCCTGATATATCTTTAGGATGAGTTCTCCTACAAGTAATAAAAGCTTTCTCCCTTCCTTTTCCTTTTAAAAAGCTTTGAAAACATCAAGCCCATTAATATAAAAATAGTCTGATTTGTGTACTGTACATTATGTTATTCATTATATTATACTGTATGTGGGTTATATGCTCACATATGTATATAGTCAGTTAAGAAGGATTAGTATCATTTGTTTATGCATACACAGGAAGAATTAATTTTTTAAATACTTTTTGACCTAGATGATATATAGATCTTTGCATATAGCAGACTTCACTGCTAGGAAAATGTAAGCTTCTCTGGCACAAATACTTATGAAAATGCATTTAACCTCTAGTGCTCTAATAGAGATGGAAACACAGTCCAAACCCATTGTTTTATTGGAAATTTTCATATTGGCAGTTCACGTCATGCTTTCTGGCTACTGACTAGATGAAGTGGGAATTTGAAACAGCAGAGTAACTGTCTCAGTACTTCAGAGCTTAACATAAAAACCTGGGGTGGGGGGAAAGGGGAAATGTTAAAAGAAAAATTAAATATAGTATACATGCCAACTACTGACCACTCATTTGCATCATGCTGTTTTTAAGTGGTTCTCCCTTTTGGTTAGACAATAAAACCACTCTGTGTGTAAAAGGAGTATAACCTTCCATTTCATGGAGAAAAGTCCTCTATGTATAATAAATTATACCTCTTCCCAGACATAATTTCAAATTCTTCCTTCCTTCTTCAAATGATATTGAACTTAAATACAATTGTTGGTGGCCTGTGACATTCATACTGAGCTGAATACAACTCCATCTTTGTTATTTTGCTTTCATAGCTTCCTTAGCTCATCCTGTGAACAGAGTGTGAAGCTTCGGGGTAGTGGCTTCTATTTATTCAGATGTATTTGGTTTAGTTCCTTATCCTTCTAGTTTGAAAGCTAGCACTGGCACAGTAGATAGAAGTTTTCTGGAAAATTATTGTAAGCTCCTAAAAGCCATAATTACAGCCTTACAATATCCCTAGCTGTGGCAAATACCAGATACAGCTACTGTGACATAGCGACTATGATGCCACTTTATTTATCAGAAGCATGACAATTCATATGCTAATATGTAGTCCTGATCACAGCCAAGGTCCCTGGTCTAGCCCCTCCCAAAGGTCTGGGGATGCCCAGGTAGTCCCCAAAAGTTAAATATAAGAGATTCAAGAATGCAGACCAAACAGTGCTTCTTGTGCCCGTATAGAAACTGTAGCAATTTCCCTGCCTTAGTCAATCATCTCTGTCACTTTTATCTATGGTCTTATGAAGACCTCAATAAGGTCTTAATAATGGTGCGAGTATTGTATAGCAGCTTTTACTGGCCCACTGTGCTGCATTTCTTTCTTAGTATGAGCTCTGTTTGCTTAAGAACTGCCTACCCATGAACATTAACCATTTGTGATCACATAACACCTCCCCCAAAATGTGTGTCTAAAATTAAACTACAGATGGTGTTCACAAAGTTTAACCTTATCCTGGGGTGCCAAATCCCCTTAGAATCCCTCCACAGTCAATGGAAAAAGGAAATGTCTCCTTTAATGCAGTATTCCTCAATCTGTGCTCTGGGAACCAGTAGTGATCTGGAAGACATCTGATGGTAGTTCATGAAAACGTTGGAAACATTTAACCTTTCCCTGCAGAAAACACCTCCAAACTATATACAGAAATTCCTACGTATGCACACAAGAAAACAATCAATTTGGGAGATTTTAAAAGTAATAAACAAACCTTGAAAGGGCATTTGGCTGTAAATGAAAACCATTATAACAACACTTCTTAACACAGTACTTCAGGGTGTTGGGTTTTGTTTGTTTGTTTGTTTTTAAGGTTTTTAAGGTTTGGTAGACTTTCAATTAGAAAAAAACAAGAACTAAAGCTTAATTTTGTGTCTTTCTCTCCCAGGTGACTACACAAAGGTGTTAAGGAGACACAATTGCCTTGCATAAGAGTTGGTTCTTATAAAAGCCCTTACATCTTGAAATAACAAAATATGAAAACTGACGTCCATAGGGTGGTACATCCAGCATGGTACACTCAATGGCCATTTTCTGAGAGCTCATCCATTGGATAGTTAGCATTGTATCATGTATTACCAAAGGATGGTTTGAAGAAGGTGTTTAAAAAAAATAAAATTTCAACAAATTCACCTTAAACTGAGTGACTGGAGTCTTTATTTTTTGAAATAAACCTGGTGATGTCAGTTTTCAATGCAAAGAGTTAAAATCAGAGGCATTATTGAAGTCAAATAGACTTGTGCCATGTCACATAAAAATATTATAAATTGCAGTTAGTAAAAGTATAATCTAATAAGTGAAGTTTTTCATTTGTTGTTTTATCTGACTGAAGGTTTTGCTAATTACAACAGCTTTATGGTTATTTGTATCAAGTAAAATTCATTCCCATGTGGAAGGCACCATAAGGATTTCTGCCTAACAGATGGGCTTCTCACGTTTTTAATTCCTTTTGGAAATCTTAGCTTTGTTTTATGTGAAACAAAGAAGAAGAAACTGTTGTGAAGGTCTTTTTGTGCAATCCTTTTCTATTGGAGCTGCACCAGGGAACAAATCTGATGCTGTATGCAGCAAAGAGGCTAGGTTAAAAAAAAAAAAAATCTCTTTCAATCCATCCCGTTGGGTGTTCAGCATCATATCTTCTAATTTTAGAGTTACATATATTTACTAGTTTTTGCTCAAGTTTTCACTCTAGATCCACTGACAGTAAATTATAATAATCTGTACTGTGGTCATAAATCACATCCTAGTTAAGAGTTTGTTTCCAAACAATCTGTGGCTAGCTTCCGATCCCATCCCAAAAGTTGCTCCTCAGGACACTCGTTTCTCTTCATTTGAACTATGCCAATTCATCTCATGAAGTGTATTTTTTACATGTCTCAAGAGATCTCCCACCATAAGCATTCCGAATATTCATTGTTCCAGGAAAAAATAGTAGACAAGATGCTCTATGTATGAACAAAATAGTATCTAATAGAAGGCTTGACTTCTCCAAACTTCTAGATTTTCTTAAAGATGGGTAAAGTACTTAAATAATAGACTAAACATCAATTCTAAGGAACAGAGAATTGGTGACATAATAAGCTGCTAAAATTTTTGCATGTTAGTTTTAAGGAACTGAGCTGTCTGACCAAAACTTTAGGCTACAAATAAATTTAAACAGTGTGACATACAAATCACATCCCAGGATGCCTGGTTTTCCAGATCACTCACTTTTTGAAGTATCTTGTGGCTGTTACTAGGCAGCAAGTCCAGAAAGGGCATTTCAGGGGAACTAGGGAATAAGTGAGGGCAGCAGCTTCACAGCTGACTCTTGCCCCAGTATGGAGTGTTGCTGTTAGCTGAGGATTGCACCAGGACCAAGGAATTGTAAATGCTTTTCTACTGCCTACATGTAACTGCGGAAAACTAGATACAAAATATAGATTTGTGAAGTCCCATTGTATTCTGGTGGTGTTTAAATCTCTTATTTCTACCTAGGTTTCTGATCAAAAAGTCCCTCACATTCTTCTATCTATCCAAAACTAGATAATCTCGGAGGTGGTGAAGAGGTAGCCCTTTAAGAAAAGAGTATGGAAAGCAAAAAGTTGAAACCAGAGAATTATTTTTCAAAGGGTTGACCAAAACTCAGTAATTTCTTAATATGATTTCTTTAACATGATTACCTCCATTTGTAAACTGAACATGAAAACACAATAATTTTAATGAACTTGTGTTTAAGTCATGAGAGAAAAATCAAACATAGCCTCACCTAGTTTCTTTGTATAATTTACAACAAATTTACATTTTAGAAAAAAATCAAATGGTTATGAGTACATATATATAACAGAAATGCATATGGAACAAAGTTCCATAATTTTTTGTGAATGCGAATATTTGATTATATATTTTTTGGACCTTACCAAAAGCTGGCAGGAGAATGAAAATGCCACCTGGCAAATGATGTTTTGAGATTGTTCTGACTAAGAACAAACTCTCTGCATTTCTATATACTCCACAAACAAAACGGCTAGAAGCGGGTAAGTTTTGTTTTCATTCAGTCAAAACGTTTTATTTGAATTTGTCTTGTATGTTCCATCACAACGTGGAAAGTTTCAACAAGAAGATCACTCAAATGGAAAAAAGTGTTTCTGAAATAAGTGTAGAATACTTTGACAAAACTATTTTATATTTCTTTCTTGATATTGATATGCATTTTCTACAAAATTAACACAATTCTGTGAAGCATTTTCATTCCAAAGATGCATTTTCATTTTTTTATGTAAAAAGATCTAGATTTTTAAAAATCCATTCTTAACTTATGGCTTTTCAGTCAGAAATAGTATTTTTCTCAAAGATCTTACGATTTATAATTACAGAGTAATCTTTATCCTGACCAAAAATTGCCTCCTAAATAAGAATTTGCTTCCAAACACACTGAACACAACTGCTGGGCAAATGAGTCAGTATGGAAAAAAGGGTTATTATCAGAGAAATGAGATAAAGAGACATTATAGATTCACCTACATGACACAGTGCAGTGCCGTGTAGAAATACGTGATTTAGTTCTCAATGAGAAACAGGGAGATGAAAAAATGTTCCTTTGAAAAATTCCCAACTGGTTCTACAATGAAGTCAAACAGTTCACTTATCATAATGCTATTATAGTACCCCCTTCTAAATGAAGATTAATAGCAACATGTTGCATTTGTTCCTAAATATAAAGATTTCCATTTAATAAGCTTACCATGAATTATATCCTCAATGCAACCATTTTCCCCCATCTCTTGCAAAAATATCTATCTCTATTGGCTTTTAGTTGTAATCCAGGGCAATGTCTCTCTTGCAGACTGCGTGCATTTTTCACAAACATGTCAACATACACTCCTCGAGAAGGACATTGTTTACTTTGGATAAACCTGCCTTATGAAGGATAAAACCATTCTTTGTGAACACTTATGAAGGACAAGAGTGAGTGTGCTACTTATGAAATGTTTCGTTATACAGTATGTGGTCTCCATTATATAAATCTTTCCCCCTCATCTACTTCTCTGTGGGAATATTGAATAAATAATTAAAGGAAAAAAAAAAAAGAGTAGGAAGAAATAAGTATAAACAACTTGAAAGATGAGTCATAAGTCAAGTTATGTTAATTGTGTTTCCTACTGAAACATCAAAGTACATTTGGTAACATGAAATATATGCACCTTTCCAAGATTTTATATTTTGGCTCTCTTTAGGGTGCTGATAATTATACACAATAACTTCATGGAAAATTTCCCCAAAAGCTTTGTTTAGTGTTTATTTTCACAGAGCAAGACACAACTTATAATCTCTTTTTTTAAAGGGTTAGTTCTTTGCTCTTTGTTACGGAAGTCTGGTGAGAGACACTGCTGAGTCCACAGCCAGAGTATATAAATGCTTATCACAGTCACATAACTTTTCTGTTTGCTGCCTTTATGAAGCTTGTCAGCCACAAGAGAGAGTGAAAAAAACCCAAACCACCAAAAAACCACAAGAGTGGCAGAGCACTAACAAAACAACTGCATTTTGGCTACTCTCTTTGAGAATTAATATATGCCAGAATAATTGGTTTTTATTTATATTGCAGTAATGTCTGGAGGCCCTGATCAGAGATTCAGGGTAATATCTTCTAAAGTGAGTAAGCAATGCAGCAGCTATGGTCATAAAAGAACAAAGGCAACAATTGCACATTTTAGGTCCGTAAGTCCAAATTTTAGGTACTTGAAGTCTAGATCAGATGTTTTGTTGCCCTGGTAGACCTTGGTTGCCTGTATTTCTGCTGCTGGATATTTGCAGAACTTCCCCAGCCTTGCCAACACAGAGGTGATAATGCACACATAGATACACCAGGAGTCATGAGATGGATTTTCTACCACCTATACGTCCTGGTGGGCCTGCTCTAGAAGACAGTTCTTATCAAAAAAGAGGAGCATTCCTATCAAATCTGGACTGGCTAGGACAAAGACTGAGAAAGCAACATCCTCCTCCACTCTCCTTTGAGAGCTGCAAAATACCCCTTCAGCTTCCTAAAACAGTGAAAAGATGCAAAAGGCAGGAAACTGAATATTATGCATAAATCACCATTATCTTACTGTCTTTACCTGAGGATAATTTGAATGACAGAAGCCTATGAAAAATCATCAACAGGATGGACTAATACACTTTTTTTGCACCTCTTCCCTGTGCTGCTTCCACGCTCATAGAATGAACCTGGTTTGCATTTGCTGGGGCTGGCTGGAACAGAGTGACTGAAATATTCTGAGGTTTTAACTATTATTTTTGTTCAACTTGAAACATCTCAAAAAAGAGAATTTCCAGGACAAGGAAAGGGGGAGAATGCCAGTAAACACCCACCCACCTGCACTGTAGCACATCTATTAAGGTTCATGGTCTAACACTATGTGGTTCAGAGCAAGTTCTTGAATATGTCTGCTGTGTGGCATGGAGTTCTCCAGAAAGCAGCTGTTGATGAATATTTAATGAGAGCAAAATAGTTTCAATGGGAGTACTTTAAAGACCGAGAAACTCACTTGCTAAGCCAGAGTGAAGTAATATACTAGGGAAGAGGGAAAGGCTTCCTATCAAAGTCATCACAGCCTGTGTTTTTCTCTAGAATATTAAGTCTTAAAAATGCACAAACCTGGCTCTTCAGGAAAATTTCTCTAACCTTATGAGTACTGGCTATTCTGAGATCTTGTTCATGCTTTCTGGCTTCCATCTAAATTTACAAATGACATTGCTGAGAAGTGCATTATAAGCTATGGTTTTTCTAAAGAAAACTCTTAGTTGACTAAATTGTGCAATTCGTAGGTACTCAGAACTTCTGTTGGCAAGAGTATTGCTTTAGAGATGGAGGAATTTGTTTTAATAGAAATTGGCCAAGGTAGTTATTTTCTCAGTCAATAACAGAAGATGTGTATCATGAACACTGTTTAGACACACATATACACAATATTCTATCTTCTACTAGCTGAAAATTATGGGTTTCAAAATAATTGTGCAAGCTGTACTGTACTTAAATTTTCACCATGTTTCAGGTTATATTTGATTGTTTCCCCCACTGATAATGTCTAAAAGGTGATTTGTTTTGTTAAATTGAAGCAGTCTGAATAAGGTAGTTTGAAATCAGGCCCCAAGTAACAGATTGTTTTGTTTAAACTTAGTATACATTTTACTTGCTTGATCTTCTCCTGTTTTATGCGTCCTGCATCATCAGCAGGATAAATGGAGATGCCATGTACTATACATATTCAGACTGGCTGCTGTGGAGGCATTACCAGCCTCTGGCATAAAACCTCTTTTAGTATTTGCTGACTGCAGCACTATAGCTACAAACCACAGGCAATGACAAGAAAATTAGGAGTTGGTTAGTAGCATAAAATTGTTAAATCTTGCTATGGAGCCTTGATAAATTCTCTTGTAGTTCAATTGAAACGTTAGATATTTTTCACCAGATTTGCTCCTTTTTTTTCCCAGATTTTCACCTAATTATGGTTTATTTTTATTGCATTGCATTCTGTTATTAAAACAAGATATATTATAAAAACATTGTGATTTTTTTTTGGAACTATTTTCCTTACTTAGGACTACTTTCCTCATGTACTTGGCTTGGGTAGAATCCTTTTTTTCTAGGTGTAATATTGTAGCTGCATGGTGATTCCTATGTCTGCCGCGAGAGGTCTCTTCCTGTGTGACAAACCTGAAGACTAAGAGCCAAACATCCTTACTTTTCCTGAGTGCTCTTTCAGGCTTATGTTCATGTTCCAATGCCAGTGAAACACAGAAAATAGGGATGATATTCCAATGCTGAACTTTAGATATACTCCAATTGCCTCTCCAGTTTCTCCTTTTCCCTTTTGTGTGTTACATCAATTTCTTTGTTTCTTCGCAAACAGATGAGCATGATGAGCATGTGCTGTGCTCCCAGGCCCAGTGCTCCTGTGCTAGGGTTTCATACTTTTGATGGAAAATGATGTTAAAGAGCTAATAATTTGATTTACTGCATTTTGAGACACCACAAATAAGCTTCATGTCCCCTTTGAGACACTTTTCATTTGCTCCTTCCTTTAATCTAATATTTTTAGTGTTTGTTTTTGGCATATGAAAAATGTGAGACTTGTGAACAACATAGTCTTCTGGGATACTCTACAATAGTCAAAGTTTCTAATGAGTAAGATGTGTCTGTTTCCCTCTCTAGTCTTTGGACCTTATGTCATAGTTTTATCCACCAACTGCAAGGACAAAAGGGAAGAAATAGGTAAGACAAGAAGAAATGGAAATGTGTGGAAGACCAGCAGATAGCTGTTAGGACCTAAGCAGAAGATTGTATCTATCACAACTTTAGATTTGTTGTGTTGAGTGATAAATGAGTTCTTCAGTTGTTAGTATGGACAGTGAACTTTCTAGATAGATAATGAAGTCACTTAGGCTTTATGAAAGTTTTGCTGCATCCATATTGCTAAAAGACATTTTTATTAAGTTTGAGTAAACTACTAGTAATGTGAGTACTATAGCTTGGAACAGCAGCTCTTACTTAGCATCCAGTAGCATGTAAATGGTCAGATTTTATTTAAAAAATAAAAAAGAAAGATCATAATCTCTTTTCTATTAATTTTTCTTACACTTTATGAGGGTAGATGAAGTGGTACTTGCTATCGGTAATGCAATAGAAAGGAAAAATTACCCTATGTCAAGCATATCTATGTTTCCTTTCTTTTTTTTCCCATGCTAGGCATAGGCAATGTGTAATGGCTGCCAAAATCATCACAGAAAATTAATGTGCCAAGTACAGTGGATCAGCAAAAGTTTTAGATGGAGAGAAGCCAAAATATGTTTTTAAGAAAAATAGTGGGGCTGCAGGTTTGGGGTGAAATCATAAAGAACCATCATCTGGCAGGCTAGGATTCAATCTTACTTAAATTCTTCCTGCTTTTAATGTCAATACTTGGCAAAATTCCCCTAGTCAGATAAAGGCACCATGATTTCAAAACACTGTAAACTATTTATGTTACCTGATAACACGCCTCATTTGACTGCCCTTTCCACACCCACTCCAGAGGGAATCACACATAACTTTATGGAGAGAGAAGTTGGACTATTTTGGCAGTCCTTCAAAACGGAAATGAAGTTTGAACAAAAAATACATGTAAGGAAACGATTTGGTTATGCCCTCTGATTCCAGAATTACTATATTTTGTTTTATTTTATTTAGTTTCTATTGCCTCTGGGAAAGTATTTTCCATCCATGAAAAACTAATTTCTGGTGTTGTTCATGCACATAATCTTGGTGTTCTCCCACAGCATTTAAAGGATGCTGGTCACTTTACAGCTTACTGTACATTTTACCTTGGGTTCTTCAGCTCCTCAAAGAACCAACATGGGACTTCTGTAGCCAGTTACATCCCTGACAGTAAGTGCACCCTGCACAAAGGGCAGGCTGTGCAGTGTGTGCATCCTAAATAAGGAATGTAAGTGGCTTGGAACAGAAAAGATCGGGCCCAGAGTTAGATGATGCATTTTTTTTCTGAATTGTGAAGACAATTCAAGACAATTTCATCAGAACATACTCGAGTGTTTCTTTATTCATTTTGAAACAAGTGATATTATTCACCAAGTTAAAAATGTTATTTGGCTGTATGTTTATAACAACTTTGCAAAAGTTTTTCATTGCCATAGCACAATTGCTAAATTATAGAAAAGTCTGGAAGACTGCTTACAGATTTGCCCAGTCTCTAAATTTACCAACAGGAGAATGAAAACAAAAGTACATTTATGCAACAGTGCAATATACTGGTGAATAGTATATACCTGGGACCCTGCCAGACTCTTCCTAAAGAAGTATGTACCACATATGTGGTCAAGAAATAAATTACATTTATCATCCACCTTTGTGTGCCTCATTCATCCATCTCTGCCTGGACTACCTTAAGCATTCCAAGGACTGAGCTGCATCAAAGTCTCTGTCCAAAGCAAAAAGAAAAGGAGGAATAGTAAGAAAACAATTCATTTTC
>NW_008824936.1:1162972-1170697 GCF_000699105.1 Pygoscelis adeliae | reverse complement strand
CCCTACAAAATACTGACACTTGTTGCTGGTCAGTTTTGAGATGGGCAGCAGCAAAGCATTATCTAAGTGGATAGACAACTCATAGAGCACTTGACCTACCTAAAAAGAGATGGACCATTTTCCTGAATGTTTGTTTTTTAAACTCATTTTTTCTGTATTCCAGATGAAGAAATCAGACAGAATAAACTAGATCTGGCAGGGGCTTGATAGGTCATCTAATTCATCCCCTCTTGCAATATCTTTATATTGTTTTCTAACTTTTTTTTTTTTAAATTTTTATAGTACGTCAGTCTTCATGGATTAAAGATTTCTAAAAATGTTACATGAACTAGGATAAAAAGCTACAGACCAATAATAGTCCTGGAAATCTGAAGATCATTGATTCTTAGCTCTTTAACAGCAAGTTCAGTTTGACGCAAGATACTTTTTATGTTGGAAAAAATCTCCCCTCCCTTGCCTTGCCTTGCCTTCCGTTCCCTCACATTTCCTTGTTCTCTTCCTTCCTGTCTGAATAATGATGTAAAAGTGGTACAGGATTCATAAATACCTCCCAATTTCTATCGTCAGACTAAAGTTTCAGTGACCCAGAACCTCTGGAGAGTAAGAGAGTCTGGAGAGCAAGCTGCAGTCCTACATGAAGAACAAAAGATTTTGGTCATTATGTGGGTGATTAGCTTAGGTTAAAAGATATATTGCATTAATAGAATAATCCCATCTGAATTTTGAAGAGAGCCAAAACAAAGAACTTAACTAGAATGGAAAGAATGTAAAAATCCAGCAGGTCATTTCTCCATGCCAGCATGATGTCCTCCCATGTCTGTGAAACTGGGAGGAATACAAAAGACAGCAGCTTATGGTGGAAACTGAGGAACAGAAAGAGTTTAATAGGATTGCCAAGAAGAGGAGCTGAAGATACCAATTCTTTGCTAAACTTGCAATGACTGACATTTTAGAAGAGTGAAGGCTTTGTGTAAAAACTTCTTTTGGAGATGATAAATTAAATATTGAGTGGTCATAACACAAAGAGTAATCTTTACAGAAGACGTGTTCCCCTGCCAACTACCTGCCTGTCCCACCTTCTTCACTTTATTTTGCTTCCAGTACCCTGTTGACACGGTGACCTCTTTGATATGCTTTCTGCTTGTCCTTCCAGGGCAGGAGTGACCTGGGATGGGGAGTGCAAGTGCCTTGTTCCATCTTTGTGCTCCCAAGCAGTCGGATACACACACGGAGTCCACCATGGATCCACCAGCACCAAGGTCAATGCTCTGATACTTCAAGATAAAAGGTTAAAACAAAAGTTTGGGACCTTGCTGAAGAAGGGGAAACAGTTTAATCCCAAAACTAGGATTAAATACCGCACTAGCTGAAGCATTGAATTTAAAGAACCTAAATTTACAGCATTAAATTTAAAGAACCTAATACTACAGCTAAAATCCCAGGCAATGGCAGACCTCAGCATTTTTTGATGAAGACAAATTTAGACTCAAACTTGAAACTAGAGCTCAGAAAAGACTTCACAGAATGTTTATGCTCATAGAATTAAAATATGCAAATCCCTTTGGAAATTGAGAGCAATTCAAGTTTCTAGAAAGTTGAATCGGTACAGACTTGTGTGTTAAAGGACTTTGAGGCTAAGAGAGCGTTTAGATAATGTGAGTGGTATGCCATTCCCTGAGTGTTAGGTGCAGAATTGTTTGTTAAGGCATTTTGCACAGGAAAGCAGGGTAGGGACTCACTCAACAAGGAGCAGAGATGCTCTTAGCGTTGGGTATCCAATCACACAACTTCAAATAGTGCTTTTGTGTAATTCAAACCAAGAAATAAAGGGTGAATAGCTTAAAAAAGCATCAGTAGTTCATAACCACCCTTTTAAACAGTTTAGAATAATGCAGTGAGAATGCTTTTATGGATAATCTGAAAATTTAAATTAGTTATTTGAGTAATTACTTTGCCTGGTTTTCAAAGGCAAATCACCTATTCAAATCTATGGGAATTTTGCCTGTTTAAGTCCTCAGTAAAGCTTGAGAAGACAGATCCCATGATGTTGCTATTAGCATAAAATATCCTTTGGATTTTTTACAAGCTGAAACCAGGCTTTATAAAAAATGGACTCCATGTGCTGTTATTTGTGGTACTGAAGGCACAGCAGTGAGGTAAAAGAGATGTTTCTAATAAAGCTCCGTCTCCAGCCTGCTACGAGGCTGGAGGATGTTCAGGCTGTATCCCACTGGGAGCTTCCACGTGGACCTAGAACCCCTCTGGAGAGACTTCTACCTTTGCCTGAAGCTAATTAGAATTCATGTTTTCTTAGCGACTTAAGGGCAGTGATAGCCACTCACCCTCTAATTGCAGTTAAGCCTAATGGGCAGCCCAGGTTGGATAGTTACCCAAAGTATCTACCTAGCAAATATTTTGACATTTTCCTCCATTTCACATTTACCACTGAGCACTCAGCAGGTACTCCCCTTTTAGAAAGGAAGTGCTAATGCCTCCAGTCCTTCACTTATTCTGGTTAGTATGCATCTAATTGATGACTCACCTCTGGGAAAACAAAGACAGCAAATTCAGGTTAATGCTCCTGAAGATTGGGAGGCATGGCTAAGCATATTAACCCAGCCAAGCCCAAAACACTGACACCTACAATAATATGAGGAGAAATCACAAGATTCCTTAGGAATACCATCATACATCAAAAGTAGTCTCCAAATGGTATCAGAAAAAACTAAGAATAATGTTTGGAATGACTTTTCTCATGTTCATGTTCTCATGTTTATTTTACTCATAAAATAAAAATAAATGCATTTTGTGGGAGAAGTCTGAGTAACGAACCAAATGTTAAGGCCAGAGGATTGAGGCAAAGATAAATGATTCTTGTTGTTACTATAGCTGCCTCTACTGAAGAGTAACACCTCTCTTTCAACACTGAGTCGAGGGTGGTGCATTCTCAACACAGACTGAGAAATTCACCTTATCTAACTGTAGGTGCCCACATTTCAGACTCTGGGGTAGATCTGGACTAGTCATGCTTGTCTCTTACCATCTGAAGAATAAAAAAGGATTTCACAGCATGATTTATCAGATTGTTTCAAGTATCTCCCCTAGGATAAGTTGTTCCACACCTTGGATGTGGTTGTTTCTCTCCATTGATTATAAAAGTCTGGACAACACTTTCAGCTGTAGTCTCTCACTTGCTATTTATTTCCCATCTATTATCAGGTTTCCTTATGAAATCTGGTATGTAAATAATGGTATGAGGGTATAGAGAGAACTGATATTCAAAACAAAACTGTAAAGCTAAATATTCAGCTGTAGTTACTGTGGCCATTTATATTTACACCAGCTAAGAAACAGTGTCAGGATGATGTACAGCACAACTCAGAGCCTCAAAGATTTGTGGTCCCCATGAGAAATGTACACCTTAATACTTCTGTAAAGTACAAGGCTATTATTCAGAAATCTTCTTTTTTGCATTTAGTAGCTTATTCCTTTACAATGGATTTCAGAAGTTACTAATTCATTACACTCTAGAACCTAGAACCAGCTGGGAAGTAAAAAGCATGAAATCATATTTATTAGCTATGTTGAATTACCTCTTTATAAAATAAATTTACAGTTTTTCTAAAGACAGATGTTCAACATTGCATTACTAAATGGTTCAGCTCCCAGAAAGGATTTACTGATTTATGTGGTTCAAGGTTAAAGAAATCAGCAAGTAGTAATCAAGCATCTATAGAAAAAAGGTAAGGGGCTAAGGCTGACCTTTGTGCCATGTGTTAAAAAACCAACTCTGCCACATTTATATTCAGTAAACCTACACAGAAGTTGTTTAGAATCATGCTTTTTGGTATGTGAAAAAGGAAAGTGCAGGTAACCTCAACAAAAGATAAACTTCTCTGAAACTTCAGAAACATTCACTCTCTTGGCTTTCTTCCTCTCTTAGTAAAGTCAGGTATTATCCCTAATGAACAGACTATTGGCTTTTTGTGTTAATTCTAGGCAAGATTATGATATATTGAAATACATTGGTAGTAAACTGAATCTCAGTTACTTTCAGTGTTTGGGAAATGGACAATGCAAAAGTGAAAATATTCATTCAACAGGATAGTAATGAAATTCTGCAATCTATTCCCTCTGTCCCTTCCACAATCCCTCATTAAAAAAGATAATGATATTGTGAACGAAAACCCTATTGCTCCACACTCACAAAGTCACCTTCATATTTTCAGTGCTTTGGCTAGAGAGGCATTACATCCTCCCAGATGAGGTGTAGGGGTTTTTGTTGTTGTTTGGTTTGGTTTATTATTAATTGTACAAATGCTGTTGTTTAAACTCATTTGGATGAAAAAGAGTTCACACACATGACAAAATGATATCTTTATTATTTGGACCTGCCGTAATGTAACTTTATGATGTTTTTCACAAGTAAGAATTAAGCCACCTCTGTATAATTTTTTCCCCAATATTTACGAGTAGCATTTGACAATAGAGCAAAGCAAAAGAAGTGGCAGCAGATCTCTTATCTTTACCTTCACAGAGTTGATTTTGACATCCTTAGCCTTGATTGAAAGAGTGGTTCAGTGTACACTTTAAACTGGCATAAAGTTACAGCTAGTGAAAGGAGCATTCCCATCTTCTATCCACACCCTCATTTCCTTCCCTCACTGCCTCGGTCTCTTGCAGTGTCACAAGCACTCGTGTAGCTGAGCAATAAATCAGACTGGGGAATGGATCTAGTTTGTAAGAAAAAAGAAAGGTAGTGTCAACACAGACCATTTTCCCAGTTCAGCTGACCACAAATAAATGCTTTTGTTGTTCAATGGGGCAGGGAACAGGAGGATGCGGGTAGCCTGCGTGGAACACTTCTTTTAGTGCTAAGGGCTGTTTAAAAAGAGAACTAAAGAGACCTACAGTCAGTGGTGCCCCAAAGCTTTATTAATATTGATCAAGTGCCAAAGATGAATTCAGAATGTAAATCTTTAATCTTAATGAGAAAAGGGGTATATCTCAGTGCTCCCCAGTAAAGAAAGCCAGTACTATTTCCTAGTCATATGAAATAAATAAGTAAATTTTTGAAGCTCATATTTTTGTGGCTCTGATCTCTACTACAACTAGTTTATTTCATCCCACTGTCCTTCACTATTTCAAGTCTTTCACTTTTGAATAATTGTTTTTGAGTCTTTATTTCATTGGGGAAAAAAAAAAAATCCTGCCATGCCTACTTCTTCATTTATGTTTTTGATCATACTGAATAAATACTCATAGGGTTGAACTCTGGAAAAATTATCCAATGAAGAGACCAAGAAAGCCTTTTTGTAATCTATGTCAAGTCTAAAACACTCAAAGACATCCCAATAGAGTTCAGAGAGAGTAAAACACTGATTAAGGACAATCCAAGAATAATCAAAATTGTTTCTTGCAATACAGTTGGATAGCAATATAGAAAGCTGGTTTATATTCATTTTCCAATGAGAATGTCCATCAGTATTTGGGTCTGTTTATGCAACACCTCACACACAAGTATACACACAAATGCAAAACACCATTATATTTACATACACACTGAGGTGTGTTACTCAGCCCACAGGGATATAATTGGGATGACAAGTAAATAGTGATGAATGATTCTCAGTCTTGATATGGCAGCTTACATGATTTTGTATGAACTGATATTTGACCTTAAAATGACGTTGAGCACTTTGGTACCAAGGCAAAAAAAATCACAAAAACCACTCATGCATAATGGGTAAAAATATGAGATGCAAAGAAATGGCCTCCTGAGTGCTGAATTAGCTGAAAAATGTAGGAGGAGGAAAATGTTACTTTGGCTAAAATGGAAAGAGAGATTTTCCAGAGGTTTTTGACAAAATTAACAAAGAACAAAACAAAACAAAACAAAACACCCCAAAACTTGAAACCCCTGCCTCCCCCCCAAAATGCCCAATTTTCAAATGAAAAATGATATTTTGAATTAGAAACAATTTACAATATGTCTTAAGAACATTGTGGAATTCCAGAAAGAAACATTTGAAACAAAGTGACATTTTACCACTTTCAAGTATTTCCCATCCCTGTTTTAGCCACCCCAGTTAGCCAGTTCCTCAATACATCCATGAACATCCTGAGCTCCCCAGAAACTCAGCTTTCAGAGACAGATTTATTTTTCATTGAGAAACCAAAGTCTGCTGTTGAATCTGGATCACATCTAAAGATCTCATCGTTGTGAATTTGGTGTTGTAATACTGTAATATGCTTTTTATCTTCATTCATTCAGTAGGAAGGGAGAGTTTGAGCCAAAAAATGTATATATTTCAGTTTATTAAACTGTTACATAGATAACATAGAGCAATGATTTGGTTTTATTTTGCATTTCATCCCACTTGTTCTTAGGAATGATTTAACTAGCTTATTGATAGCAGATTATTAGCTGTTTGTTCAAAATATAGTTTTGTATATCTTACAAACTTGGCAACATATCTATTACATTAAATGATTTAGAGTACCTTGAGAGGATGTCATTATACAAACTGACTTAATAATAGATCATACAGTGCATTGACTACTTTAATGCATAAAGACAATCCCAAGAACTGGATTTTCAGTGAGAATAGTCGCAATTGAAATTTTGAATTTTTTCTTCCCATTATCATTCCTTAATAGTCACTGAATGTTATCCTTTAAAAAAATTAATTTCTTAGAATAAACACAAACTATATATAAAACCACTACCTAGATGTTTACAAATTCTGATGACAGCTGTGGAAGTTGTTTGCAATGTTTAGAAAAGTTGCTGTAAATGTGGAGAAAAATGTTCAACCAAACAATAATCCATGACTACACACACCCAGACCAAAATATATCAAATTTCTTTTCCATTCAGTTTTTGGAGGAAATAAGTAGAATCTTCTCACTTAACCTCTGTACTTCTTTGTGTTCATTGTATTTCAATAAATAAATTTTGCCCTTCAGATTGAAGGGAATAGGAGTTTTCCCATTGCCTGCTAATTCTTTACCACCTTACCAAATATCAATAGAGAAGTCATTTAACAGGAAGGGCCATTTAACACTAAAATGAAATAATTTAATAAAGAAAATGGCTACTGAAAATAAATAGTAGCGTAAAATTGTAGATGGCATGTACTTTCCTGCTATGAAGAATGAAGGAAAATATATTTTTTTCTTTTTCTCACAAATATGACTATGCCCACTGTACAAAAGTCACACAGACACATATGTATAAATATACATATCTATAACATTAATTTATGCATACATTTCAACCAAGTCATTAATTTAGAGTCAAAATCTCTTGCAACACACTTCTATATAAAAGCTGTCTATGTGGAAATCATTCCAACCTATAAATAATGATTAACATATTTTTGTCATGAAAATAAAAAAAATATATTCTTGAGCTGGCTCAAGATAGTACTATAGGTGGTCAGCAGATAGCTTGCAGGTGAGAGTGGATTGTCTGTCTTCCCCTGAAGAGATGTGGGTAGGATGCTGTAACCTAAACGATCTCTCTCTGCTACCCACTTTCCTGCTGTAAAGGCGTTGAAGATGGATCAGGCTGTCTGTGAAGGCCACCAAAATATAGAAAACAACGAGTGGGTGTGTGAAGCGCTGGTGTCTGTGGGAACTGCAAAGTGTTGGACTGAGGGTTTTGAGGTCTCAGCTTCTGGATGGTGGGGCAGGAAAATTTAATTTGTGGAAATCTCTTTG
>NW_008824936.1:1162551-1162961 GCF_000699105.1 Pygoscelis adeliae | reverse complement strand
ATCCTTCTCAAAATCAATACTGATTATTCCACCCCTTTGTTGATGACTCCTGACTCCCCTCCTCTCCCTACCACCCAATTACACTGCAAAACTCAGTTCTCTAGACTGTCTGCAGCACTGAGAAACTTTTTACTGGGTGTATCTATTCTAGTGCAAAGTGATATCACTCTGAAAGTAAAATCTTGGTTGTTCTGAAATCTGTGGCATCCAGGTTTGTATCAGAAATAGTGTGGCCAGCAGGACTAACGAAGTGATTGGCCCCCTGTACTCGGCACTGGTGAGGCCGCACCTTGAATACTGTGTTCAGTTTTGGGCCCCTCACTACAAGAAGGACGTTGAGGTGTTGGAGCGTGTCCAGAGAAGGGCAACGAGGCTGGTGAGGGGTCTGGAGAACAAGTCTTATGAGGAGC
>NW_008824936.1:1155967-1162312 GCF_000699105.1 Pygoscelis adeliae | reverse complement strand
CCCAGGGAAGTGGTGGAGTCACCATCCCTGGAAGTATTTAAAAGACGTGTAGTTGAGACACTTAGGGACATGGTTTAGTGGGCGTGGTGGTGTTGGGCTGATGGTTGGACTCGATGATCTTAGTGGTCTTTTCCAACCTTAATGATTCTATGATTCTAAGTCTCACATGGCCTTCACAGAGGCTGAATTTCACCCTGCAGACTACACTGAGTCTAGTTCATCCTCCTTTTGTCCGTGACCACATGAGCTGTAACTGTAGGCAAGTTATAGTGTTGTCTTTCTTGCTTATCAGACAAATATAAGGGTAGCATACATTATATGTGCATTATACATTTCCTTTTTTATTACCAGTTTACATGCATATTGAGAACATAGTCCTAACTCATCATAGGATTTTAAGCACATGTTTAAACTTAAGCCAGAGTTAAGCCAATTCTCAAACACTTTGCTGAACTGAGACCAACATCTTTAAACACGATATTGTGGTTATTTCTTCTTTTGGATCCAGCTTGGCATGCACTGGGTTGGAGAGGTCCAAATTTCAACCGTACTATTACATTTCCTTCCTTTTAGAGCAAAATGATTTTCCTGAGGTCTTAATGCACAAATGAACTAACTAAGACTGTATTTCCAGACAAAATTAATTCAAAATTGAAGGTAATCAGATTTGGTAGAATTTGGCTTGATATGAAAATCTGGACAGATGGATAGGAGAATAATATTTAGAGGCATTTGTAGTCTGATTTTGCTTCTGTCATTCATCTAAAACCAGTAAAACACAAGGCTTGTCTGCAAATGGAAGTATTTGGGAAGGAAGTAAGAATGTCAATATTGCATTGATTGTTATCTTTTTTGTTTCTTGCATGGACACCCTTATTTATGTTCCTAGGTGTAGTTTAACTGAATCCATCCCCAAAGGGAGAATAAGAGGATCTACTTACAGACATCATCTGGTGTTGAACTGCTATTATGGAATAGCCATTCTGGTCTGTTTTGCTTTGCATAAAAGACAGTCTCAGTTTTCATATATTGGAATAAAAATGCTTTTATTTCACATTTCCTTTGCTGATTGAGCTTTCTGTGCAGAGTTGTGGGATGTTATCTATGTGAATCTACAACACTGAAATGTTCAAGGCTTCAGGAAAGTTTGAGACTAGGAAATCTGTGTGTCTTTTATCCTCTGAATATGATTAATGATGCTTTGTGTTTTGCAAGACATTATTAAAAACAGAAGCCTATGACTTCATTGTCTCTGACAATGACTTTGAACATGGGGTCAGTTATTCCACTTTTACATTTCTTTGCAAGATTAAAAGAAAGTAAAAACAATTGCATTGGGAGGGGGGAAACTTTACACAGATGTAACAAAGCAGGATACACACACGTTTTCAATATGCTTCTTCCAATGAAAATTCACCTCATTCATATGATACTGCTGGTAAGCAAACACTAGTGACAGGCAAATCTAGCCATCAGGAAAACATACTGGGTTCAGGATTATCTCAAGTACCACATGCTAGAGTTGTTGAAAACGTTAAGGAGAGAGTTCAGAGTTTGATTGGGGAAATTACAAGTAACAGATGCAATTTCTTATTTGCATTCCTGGACATTCAGTGATTGACAAGAAAGTTATCATTATGCAGAACTGAAACAAAATGTGCAACAGTGAGAATTTATATGAAAATATTAGTGAGCTATTAAATATCAGTACTTTTTCATTTTCACATAAAATACACTACTTTCACAAGTTGAATATGCTATACATTTATACAGTTTATATGCAGTATTGTTTAAAGTGCTGGAAATGCTAGATCTTCCTTTAATATCTAAACAGGAAATTATTTGCTCTTTTTGAGCTATTCTATTCATCTGTGATGCATTATTTTGTTGAATTTCTGCAATGTAAGTGTTATTTTGTTTTACCGATATCTTCACCTTTTGTGAATGTCAACAACATTCCCATTGTACTAAAAGCCCAAAGGGGGAACTGAAAGCCTCACAGAAATTAATGGGAAAATTCAAAATTATTTCAGCAACGTTGAGGTTTTGCTAAGTGAGGCTGGGAATATGTTTGCAATAAAATCACCAGCGCTTTGCCCATTGACAGAGGAATGAATATTATCTAACACTGGCAGTTTTCTGCCTTCAGAACACTCATTCAGAGAAGGCACTAGAAAATCATGGTACTTTGTCAGCCAGTTCTGTTTTTCACTGTCTTTAACTAACTCGGTTGTAAAAATTGGACTGTCCAATGAACATTGTCTGTAACTGGCTAGAATAAATACGAGACTCTGTTACACAGTAATAAATTCACCTTGTGTATTGTCAAGGTCCCTTTTTATGAGTTCTTCTTCTCTGACCTTTTAGTGTTCCATTGGCCTTAAATGATATTGTAAACAGGCAACACTGTGAAATAAGCTTTATTCAATATATGGTCAATGAAGGGGTGGAAGAGTCAGTTAATATTGCATTTGAGGCTCTTCTATTTGGATCTTCTCTGCCTTAACCAGGAGACTTTCCTGAACTGTCTGATTTGACACAAATCTAAAATGTCTCCTGCAATCTGATTTACTTTTTCATTTTCAATCCATCTAATGATTTAAAAAAGGATTTCATATCTCCCTCCATTGGTGGCTCAAGAATCATATAGGAATTATCATTAAACAGTTTGTACTAACACTGAAACTGTTCATGCTAACACTGAAGCTTAAATGAGGTGATCTTCAGAATTAAGCCTTAAAAATGAATCAAAACAGTGCAGAATAGCAGGACCCTTTTTGTTTCCCTGCAGATAAATAACAAAGAATTGATTACTATTTGCAATGGTGGTTTTACTAGCTGGACCTTTGGCAAGTGGGATTACAGTTCAGTGAAAATACTCACATTTTCAGAATTTTTGGCCTGTTTGATACAAGGATAAAAGCCAAACAGTTAAAAAAAAATAGAAGGTCAATTTCACTGTGTTTCGCTTCACACTGGAATGAGCTATTTTCACCGTGAGCTACGTCTACCTATAAGTCCTCTGCATCCTCTGCTGGCACCTGGTGGCCTGTCAGATCTTGTTAGACTGGCATCAGCTCCCTGACGTTGGCACAATACATGTCAGACTCCTAGTTACTCACCACCGACTAGCAGCCAGATATTTTTGTCAGATTTTTTGTTGTTAAGATTATGCTTAAACTTAGTATGAGTTTTCATATGGGGCAACATCTGACAAGAATTGCAAATGATCTGGCAAGGTCTCTGTTGCAGCCTTCAGGTGCAGGATTGCAGAGCGGGGTACATGCAAATGCAGAACCATTTGTGGCCCTTTATAGCTCAGGTCAGAGACTAGAGAGTAGCTGGGGTCCCTGAGATGAAACTTGTCATTCTCCTTGATTCCCAAGTCAGCTATACCTTCATACCCTGAGAGTTAGGGAGCTTAAGAAGCTACTATATGTGGCTATACATACAGTTACCATATATATCTAAGGAAACTTGCACAGCTGGAAGCTCAGGAGATCAGTTTCAGAGAAGGCAAGTAAGAAAACAAAGAATCAGGACAGTTTTGAGGTTTCCTTGTGTTCCCTCATGAATTTATTAAAGAAGAAACATTTTAAATTCCAATATAAATATCCTTTGTCATTGTTCTCACAGACTTTACAAAAAATTCAGTGATTTGAAAATTCAGGATTAGTTTCTGCAACATGAAACTTAATATTTCTGCTGAGGGATCCCCACCAGCCTCTGGACATCCCCACAACTTAGGCTCAGCATTACTTTATTGCACTGCTGCAGTAAGACTCGATAGAAGGTAGATTTAGATAGGTCCTGTTATATTTTTCAAACAACCTTTCTGTCAATACAGAAATGTCTGAAAAACCCCCACAAGAATATTTTGCACTGACATAAATGTATTTTCTTAAATAGGAGAGATGTAAGTGTTTGCACAAAGAACAAACACGGGGAGGTCTTGTGCTTACCAAATAATGGTAAAAAACAAGAGCAGCTCTTTAAGTGTTGCTTTACTGATACTTTTCCTTTTGCTTGTATAAATAATGAGTTTTCTATTATAAACAATGATTTCATTATCTAGTCAGAAATATGTGGCAGCATACGTCATATTGGCATGCTTCAGTAAGTGTGGATATGTCTTTTATACACACAAACATATATGTAAGTATATAAAGTATATAAAATGCATATACATGTATATAAAATATCATTTTCTTGAACGTCTAACAGAACTGTGTCATTGTTAACCACTGACGGATTCTGCACTTACTTAACAGCAGTATAAATCTGAAGAAGTCCATTACTCCATACAGTAATGGAGCTGATCTAGTTTTAGTTTAACCAAGAGCAGGCTCCTGTCCATTCTCCCTGGTTTCTCTTCATAATCAGTTTCAGAGAATTACTGTTCTAATGTTACATACACCTCACTGGTTACCAGGCCACAACCTGACCCTAAATTTGTATGAAAAATTAAGTGGAAGGCAGACGATTGAGCTGTGGTTTCTTTCAGTTTCATATCATTGCCCTTGCATCTGGCTGGGGGTGTGGGGGGGAAAGCAGCTGCCTGATACCATAATGTCACTTTTAAGTTTTACACTGAAAAAGCACTAAGCAGGGCTTACTCAGAGTCATTTTTCAGCCAATTCTTCTTCCTGGAAATGTGATGATGTGAAGACAGACAGAACTGAGGGAAGAAACAGTCCAAAAACCATCTCCCTCACTCTATTATTACGAATCACCCCTGTTATAGAAGGAAAACTACACATACCCAGCATGCTTCAAAGAAGGAAAATGATGTGACAAAGCCATGAAGTTAAATTAAACAGATCTGATCTACACAACCAATTTCATGTCTGCATATTTTTCCTTTTAATTAAAAAGTGGTTTGAGACTGTTCTTACAGTACGTGATATCAAATTAATATAGTAAATCAGAATGTAGTAAGTGGCACATCTGTCCAAAAGAACTTCATGGCCTGAGTTTAGTTGATCAAGTTAGTTGAATTAGGGATTTATTTTGTAGGGCTAAAGCTAGCTTATAAATAATGTGCACTTTGAATTAAAGTTTGTATAGTGTTTCAAATATGTATCTTAACAACCAACACTTTAGGATTTTAAAACATTTAAATTTCAGTAAGTATATCTTCAGGTTAGCCAGTTACTCTTACTAGCATGCATAGGTTTCAGAATTAGACAACATATGACTTTAAAAATGAGACTTCTTGATTCTCAGTTCATATTTTTCCTTCTCTTTTGTAACAAGCAAATATTACACATCAGAAATAAGTGCAGCAAAGTTATTTAATAACACATTTCCTCTATGCCCTCACTGAGGCAGATGATCTGTCAAATAATTCATGTGGTAGTTATAAAATTGTGGGCAATTAACAGGGTACAAAATATTCACTGCTGCATTTTTCATGAATTAAAAAATCTTTTGCTGTTCATGGAGGAGCATGGCGGGAGACTACTTATTTCAACCCAAAGTCACTTTGCAAAAATGATAGAAATGTTCTCCTAAAAGCATTTGAACAGAGTTACCAGTAGGGCAAAACTACAACAAAGTGGTAGGTATTTAGGATGTTGTCAATTGATTTGGCAACATAATTTACTTAGAAACCCTGTTCAGAAAAAAAGAACAGATTTTCCATTCCATTATCAGCTTTGGGGAAAGGTATTATCCTTGGTGTCTCTGTTACTCCTTCCTTGGGCACAGACTGCAGAATGAAGAAGAAAATGAAAGCAGGATTATTTCCTTCATATACACAAAAATGGCCAAAAAACATTGTGGCCTCCTAAAAGACAGTATGTTGGTGGCTGTGGACACTTAGCTCATGGCAAAGTGTAAGTTCTGCCAACCTTTAGGCACGTCTATATCTGAGTTAGTAAAATTAAGCTCCCCACTAATTAACAGACTAAAACCAGAACTTCTAAGACAGGGTTTGTCTGACCTATTTTAGACTTCGTCCCTACTTTATGATGGAATGAATTTGGCCTAGGTGTTCCTGCCTGTCTCCACTGAGTCACATGATTAAAATAGATCTAGATCAGTTCCTAGAAATATGGCTTAACATAGGTTTTGAGGAGACAGCAGATAATATGTCAGCAGCTCTTTCCATGTTGTTGTTATTGATGCCTCTGCACAAATTATAGTGTAATACTGGAAAATTTGAAGAAAAATGCTTTTGCAAGCCTTATTCTCCATGGTTTTCTACCATCCTAATGAATTAACTTCAGTAGGGTCATCTCGATCTTCAGTGGGTGAAAAAGCAATTAGGTTCATTGTTTCTGCTGACGGCTATCTAACTTCTAATGACTCTCTGGACAAAAGATATCTTTGTTAAAATGTCAG
>NW_008824936.1:1121362-1155859 GCF_000699105.1 Pygoscelis adeliae | reverse complement strand
CAATACACTTTTCTGATCTTTCCTTCCTCATCCCCTCAAGCAAAATTAGGATACATCTACCCAACAGATAACAAGTTAGCTTTAAAAGAACTGAGTTGAGAAGAAAAGATGTGATGTAACAGAGCTGTAAAGATACAGAACTGTTTGTGTCTTTTTAATACATTATATAGAAGAGGGAAATGTTATATTCCAATTTTTTTAAATTACTGAGGAGAAGGCAACATTAATATGATGCCACAGCCAAACTCAGATTGCTGGCTAGGTCAAGTGTAGTTATTACTGTAGCTATAACCTGACCCAAATCAATTGAAGGATTTACTATCTCTGGTTGTGTTATAGCTCTGCAGGCCTTTCCTAGTAAAATTTTAACTAGTTTTTTTTACAGCTATTATCTACTTCATTGACTTCCAAAACACTGCTGACCTTCAGACTTTCTCACATATCAGCTTGTATAACATTTAACTGATCTGACTGAAAACAATGCAAATGCTGTGCTCTACGGATTCATGGGCCAGCACTGGCCCACTGATAGTGACTTCAGAGATCACCCACAGTCCATGGATCACAGTGCAGAATCAGTGATTTACGTCTTTTTTTTCCCTTGTTCACTCAGGGCAACAAACATTGTCCTATAACCTACTTTAGCTGGTAATACACAAATAATTAAGATGACTTAAAGTGAAAACACTAAAGCAACAAAACTTCTTGTTTCAATAAACATCCACATTCCTTTCCAATGTATGGTGTTACTGAAATTTGAAGAATAGAAAAGTAGATAAAATGTGGCTTTGATTAAAAACAGTATTTGTTTTTTTTTATAGTTTGGGTGTGAAAAGACCTACATAATCAATAAGTTCCAGAGCAGTGGTAAGTTATTAAAGTCGTTCAGATGCAGAAAAAAAAATGGGAATATTAATCACCACTGGCAAGAGATCTTATTTATTTTCTGGAAAAACAATTTTTAACATTATGTTTTTGGTTTACGTTAGTGTGCTTGTTAATGACAAATTCAAATTAATTTCAGCTGATGCCAGGAAAAGAACATGTTCAATATTGTTGGGTAAAACATATGTGTGGAATACCATTGCTGTTTTATTAGACTGTGAAATTACTACTCACTCTTATGGAATAATAAAAAATATATTATGGAAAGAGTCTTTATGTAATTTTTAGCTATAAACGATAGATATGTTTTATACTGTAGGCAGTAATATTCCTTCTAAATGTATACCATACAGCACTTTAGTTTGAAATGAGGGAAGTCTACCCAGACTCAAAACCATATGCTATGGCTAATGCCTTGTGGAATTTGCAAGCAGACTTTTAGTATAATTATTCCTACTTAACAGCATTATGGAGGAGAATGCAGCAGTGGATGACAAGACTTACAGTACTATAACGAAATCCCTCTGGAAGGTTTCTCAAGTTTTATTTTAGATATTAAATTCTAATTTTTTATTATTGTTTGGTCTAATGAGAAAGTAAATACTGTTCAGAGAAGAGATAGAGGCTTTAATTACTTCTAATCTAACTAGTTCCCTAGAAAGAGTCACCATATTGGTTCATTTAAAAAAAAAGAAAAAGAATTTAGCTTTACCTGGGGAAAGAAACCTGCAGAAACACAATTTAAGGAAGGTTTTATTATCCTCAGTAAACTCAATATCCTATATTATAAAGAAATCTGAGTAAGTTTTTGGTAATTATGAAGTAGCAAAATTTTTATTTCCCTTAGAGTAAAGGAATAAATGAAGTATTGTAGAAATACATTTTAACATTTAATACATATAAATCACTAAACTTACAATATTATTTCTACAACTTTACTGGCAAGATACGGAAAAACACAGAGTAAATTCTTTATCATTTTTAATTGGAAGTTTCAATGTAAATAAAATTTAATAAAATATGCAAACTTTGGGAATGATAATTTGTATTATATACTCCAACTCCATTCATTGGCTTTATTACACTCAGAGACAGGATAAGGAAAGTTGCTGCAGCAAAACGTCTTCATTTATGCAAAATGCTGGATCTTTAGAGCTCATAGCAAAACTTCTAATGTTTTTATACAATATTTCATAGAATTCTGTTTTAAGTAAGTTTTTATGGATTAAATAAACCTATTACATTATACAAATTTCTTAATGGATTTCATTATTTTCATTATTATACATTATCTTATATAATTTCCTGTCTAGTTAAGTGGCACAAATAATGTCGGTTTTCCAGACACAGTAATCTTTTCATTACTCAGTGAATCCTGAGCTGAAGAGGAAGTAGCTACTCAGCTTCAAATACAGTCTAACAGCTCTGCGTAAGTGGAAGCTACTCTTGATAGATATAATTTTCTCTATACTGTGGTATACCAAATCTTTCTATGGTATTAAAAATTATTTAATCCAGTGGGGCTCTGCCAGAAGCAGGGACGTGATCTATAGAAAGTATTTATCAGTTGTAAAAGTATTTTAAAACTCTCTTTTCTTAACGGTTTGTAGGGTACTATTTTTGATCCTATATCTATTTATAAATGATATAATTTTATATACAAAGAGTACAATTTTTGGTACTTACAAAATAGAACAAACTCATAGAAATGTTCATATCCTTCTGCTGTATTTCCGAAGAATTTTCCTTCAGGTCATTACTTTCCTTCACTTTGTTAGTCATAGTTAGAATCCCCCACTGCTGAAGTACCAAGGCATAGATGTTAAAAATGGTAAATGTGATAATGTCAAGTCTCCGCTGGTGTTTTCTGTCATGTAGACTTGCTCTGTTAAAGGGTAGATGACAGCATATATATAAAAAACAAACAAAAAAAAGCTTAGAAAAACATCATAAGCCAGTCTGTGTTGGTCTTTCTATGACTTGAATTGTATCAATGGTTATTCCTCAATGGGATATTTAGTGAACAGAAGGTTGAGTAAGATATAATAAATAAATAATAAATAATTCAACAATTTATGTTAATCTCAATGGAAAGTGTCTTATTTTGAATTTGGTGACTAAATATGACAGATGTATATCAAGTGTGCACTTTTGAAGTTAGTCTAGACATTTTCTTCTCTAACATTTACTTAGTTATAGTGTCAAACATTTTGATTTCTGGTTACCATTCAGTTAGCCTTAGGTTTGATTTTGGTTTTGAATTTAAAATAAGCAACAGTTCCTTACTAATAGTTCCAAGCTTTCCTTGAAAAAATGCAATGCTCATCCCGTAATACCTTTAAAAGATCTTTGTTAATCTCCTGAAACACTGAGGGTTAGAACCCCAAATAATTAATAAAATTCTTAGGATTAAACAGCAAAACCCCCATGTTTTAGGGCATGAAGGAAAATAGAAGAACACCCAGTAAACCAAGGCAGCTTACAATACAGAGCAAAAAGGGAACCATGGAAGTTCAGGGTTAATTTTGAAAAGCATTTTACAATCTGAATTGTTTTCCTGACCCTAAGAACATGCTGTCATCTTACATATAGCACCTTTTTCCTACAATTCTATTCAGTAGCAGGATTTGAGATCCACCCACATCACTAAGTACCTTCCCTTCCCTTCCCTTCCCTTCCCTTCCCTTCCCTTCCCTTCCCTTCCCTTCCCTTCTTTCCCCTTCCCCTTCCCCTTCCCCTTCCTCTTTTCTCCCCCCCTTTTTTTTTTCTTTCCAAAGAAGCATAGGTAAAAGGGTTTATCTCTCCTTCTGGATTTTTTCTGCAGACCTCTTTTTTGGAAACCCATTTATTAAAGTTAAACCAAAACAAAAGTTGTGTGCGTGTCTGTGTATTGTTAACATTTGGTTAGAAAAAAAATTCAGTAATCTATTCAAACTTAAATTTGAGGCCTAGTTTAATGGACTGAAATGTTTCTTTAAACACACTTATTTAAAAGATTAATTAAAAAAATGTTTCTTTCCCACAATGGAGATTAAACCATATATCTGAATAGGCTGGGTGTCCTGTGGAGCTATTTGTGAACTAGTTAGTGGTGACTGACAGGACTACCCAGTGTGCCAATGTGTATCTTGTTTTGGTTTATCAGATAACTGGTGAAATGTAACACTGATGGTGTCAGCTTCCTATTTACAGTATTGTTGGATAAACAAAAACTGCATAGGATTGTTTGGGATTTTTCACTCATTTGAATTCTTAATTTGTCTTTTCTTGTAATGTCTCTGTTTCTAATTAACAGCCTTTAAGAGGGGATTAAATCTCTTTTTGCCTTTACCAAAGAGATCATGGTCAGTTCGACACTCCAAGTGGAGCTTTCTACTGTAATTACAATTTATACTACATAAACATAAAAATAAAAACATACAATGATATTTTTTGCCTTTCTTCCAAGCTTAGGTTGGCCTCCTCAATCGAAATAAGTTGTATATGAAAACAATTTTATACTGTGTGGAATGAAGTTTTTACTAGAGTAAAAACAATTCAAAAGAGTCCTCGCAGTAGCTCAAATAGCTATACTGATAGAAAATGTCAACATAGGTTGGTAATTCGCAGTTTTGACACTCCAAAATTTGGAGGGTTTCTAAATTAGTTCATTTTACTAATGAAATTAGTTCACCCTACTTTAAGTGAAAGTAAGTCAAGTAACCCAAAGTACCCACTAACCCAAAGTAACCCAAAGTTAAATTAGTTACCCTGGATTTTCAATCTTAGTAGATCGTAAGAAATATGGACCCCTGGAGAATATCCATGTCACCCCTAAACTGTCCCTCAACATAGATAAGATTAATGAAATGTCTTTCCAAACTCTATTATTTAGGCAACAGCTTGTGACATTTTCTTCATTATTTCCTATTTATGATGTCATTGTTAAAATATAATATTTGGTATTGTGTCAGTCCAAGATAGAACTAAACTTTTACTTCCATCAGAATAAGCAATTATCCTCCAAACTTACTCATGCATGGAGTTCTTATCCAACAGATTCTTTATATGACTAAGGTTTACAGAGACATAAGGTTCAAGACTACTGAAATTTACTGATGTTTTTGGACTTCTCTCCTTTGCTGTTTTGTTAGTTTTCAATTTCCATCAGTTATCCTGCACTAAAAATACTAAGAAAAGCCTTAATTATTACAGAAATGGAATCTGACAGATATAATATCCTCTACTATGAATTACTGAAATTTTTTTTTTCATGTATTCTAAGTAGGATCAATAAATTATAAACAATCTGATACTTCAAATTATATTTATCCAGTAATAATAAAATATCTAGAAGTTATAAAAAGGTGAAATGCTTAGAATCCACTTCTTCTCAGATCAGCAACCTGGTGACTTTAAAACAAAATTCTACAACTTCCATTCATTTGCATTATTTTCTCCTGAAATCACATGAATCTGAATATAATTAAAGTATGAATCTAGCATGTAATGCAGAGTGACAGGATGTGAAAAGTAATCCCTTTGTATTGTAAATACTGCAATGGGTAACATGGTGATAGAACGACATAAATAAAGAGTACTACTGCTGACCTATTGCAGGCAGACAGGGTGAGGTTAGGGTTAGTTTTCCAAAGACCTTACTGAATTCACAGTTACATTTTTCTTATAAGTTAGACCATCGGCTGACATTTATCTGGAACTTCATGTGTCCCAAAGTTGTGGTGAAACGTTCCCTCTCCTTTTGCAATATAGGAGCAACAGTGGGATGCCTTCATTAAAGCATGTAGAAAACTCGCACTGAGCATCTTAGAGGACTCAGTTCAAAGTACTTGGATAATACCTTGTACATGACCTACGTGAACCTTTCACGACCCACAGACTGTGCCCTCACTACCTGGTTGTGTTTCTTTACCTTGCAAGTTTACTCACTTTTGAAAAATGGTATTAACAACAAAGCAATATATGATAAGAAGGGAATCTTGTGATATCCTCAGAAGTATCAGCTTAAGCTAGATTCACTTATACCATTCATTAGCTGTTTTATTTTTGTCTTATCTGCATGATCATCTAATATGATTAACTGTTGTGCGTTAACACTGGTAGTCAGCCAAGCACCACACAGCTGCTCTCTCACTCCTCCCACAGTGGAATGGAGGAGAGAATTGGAAGGGTAGAAGGGAGAAAACTCGTGGGTTGAAATAAAGACAGTTCAATAGGTAAAGCAAAAGCTGAGTGCACAAGCAAAGCAAAATAAGGAATTTTTCACTACTTCCCATTGACAGGCAGGTGTTCAGCCATTTCCAGGAAAGCAGGGCTCCATCACGTGTAACAGTTTCTTGGGAAGACAAACACCATTGTTCCTCTGTCCCCTCAATATTTCCCCCCGATTTTATTGCTGAGCACGACATCATGTGATATGGAATATCCCTTTGGTCAGTTGGGGTCAGCTGTCCCAGCCATGTCCCCTCCCAACTTCTTGCCCACCCCTAGCCTACTCGCTGGCGGGGCGGTGTGAGGAGCAGAAAAGGCCTTGACGCTGGGTGCACACTGCTCAGCAATAGTTAAAACAGTGGTGTGTTATCAACTGTGTGGGTCACAAATCCAAAACATAGCACTATACAAACTGTTATGAAGAAAATTAACTCTACCCCAGCCAAAACCAGTACCATAACAAAATGATGTCTCAGGAGATACTCCTCTGGGCAAAAGAACTAAGAACACTTGCAAAGTTAGGATAAAAATCAGAAAAATTTCCAAAGATCTGTAAACAGTTGCCCAAAATACTTCAAAACTAAACTTTAGTCCACATCAGGCAGAACCAGAGACAGGGTACCAAGTAGCCACTGCAACATGAGATAATATGCTCCTTGTGTAACATAAATTAAGGAACATAATCCAAAGATTGAAGTATTCTCTGCTGTCCTCTGTTAAATTATAGGAGCTCGGAAAGAAAAAGCTAATAAAGCATGACTTCAGAACAGAAGTTGATGTATAAAAAGAGGAAGAAACAACTTTCTAAATATGTAGGAAGGAAATTTTGGGCTTATTAAGTCAGTCATACCATTTACTCACCTACCAACCTATAATACAGCTTTCACCTATTTTAATTTCTCTTTCTTTATATGAGTTATCTAAATAAACTGCAAACTGATTAGCTAAGGGATAAGAGGTGCTCAGAAGTGTTGGTATCTTTCTGAACTGCCTGGCTAAGGCAGAGCGGGGCAGAGATTTTAACAAGTGAGAATTATGTCCACACTGTTAATAGTGTCAATGTTTATGTGGATTAACTAAACAGGAAGAAAAAGTATAAAATATTCCCTTACAAATCAGAAAACTCTGTAAAGCTTTCATGAAAGAATATGAGTCAAATTGAGTCACTCTTGTTCTGGAAATGCTGCTCTGGGTGGAATGAGCAACAGTGGCGACATAAGAATGTGGTAACTGATTTTTTTATTTTTTTCTGAAAACTCGAAACAGGTTGTCCTGATTTGGGGATTTAGTTTCAAAATCTTTACTTTTCTAAGCTCTAAGTCTTTGAGATTCCCTGTAATACCTAAAATAAAATTATAGAAAGAACAGCGTAAAAAGGCTGTAAGAACTGTACTAAGCAGAAGTATTTCTATACAAGTTTGAAGTCACATCTGCAATATTATTGTTTTCCACGTGATTCTTTTGGTGACAAAAGTATTACACAAGTCTAGGAATTTGAACAACTATAAAGACTGAAAACTGGACCAATTACTGGTGGGAGACTCTCTGTTGCACATACATGTAAAACTAAACTGGTTTGCAGTGAAACTCATTATTTCATAAGTTCCATAAAACTTAAGGGTTGTAACAAAACTATTCTGTTTTTATATTTGAGGAAAGTTCTATGTACAATGGGAAATTGTGCTCAAGGGAAAAATTCAGTACCCTGTGGAAGTAGCAGTTACTAGTAACTGTTTTCAGTTCATTTCCTTCTCAAGCTGCCAATCATCTTCAGTGTATGTCTTTCCACGCTGCAGGAGCTGTCTTTTCAAT
The DNA here is from genome assembly GCF_000699105.1 of Pygoscelis adeliae. Classification (NCBI taxonomy): domain Eukaryota; kingdom Metazoa; phylum Chordata; class Aves; order Sphenisciformes; family Spheniscidae; genus Pygoscelis; species Pygoscelis adeliae. The sequence continues at coordinate 1,147,951 of NW_008824936.1, read as the reverse complement.
CCTGTCTGTACATCAGATAACAATAGTTTAACTGACAGAAAGCAAGGCCAATTTTACAATACTTTTTGAAAAATATTTAGTCCTCCTGATTTTATTTAGCTTCTGACAGGCAACCAAGTTTCATATTAAATAGCAAGCATAAGACAGGGGTTAGGAGTACTTTAGATGTTTAGGAATCAGAATATGCTTAATATAGTATCATTTTGCTTTGCCACACATTCAAGGAACAAAATCTAATTAAAAGACCAGATGGTCCTTATCACTAATGTAAATTTTAATTAATCTGAGGATCTGGGCCTTCTTACTTTGGAATCAGATATTGTCTGTAGTGGGTTTGTACCATATTGGCTCCAGGAGTCCAAGACCTGAAGCAACAACAGTTACTTCAGGTTTACAGAGCTGCTGGATTTAAGACTGACGAGATCCTGTTCTTCCAGTGAAGTTGTACAGGTTTGCCCATTGACTTCAGTGAGAACAAGAGCAAGATCAGGCTCCAGATTTCCTTCCACTTTTAACTGTTAATTTGCCATATTGAACAAGCAGATTGCATATATGGACATGAGGCTTAATAGCACTGAACCCTTTGAAGCACACAAGATGATCGTTAGTGGGTTAAAGGCTCTCCACTTCTGTCTTCTAGCCACTAAAACCTGCAATTACAGAAAAGGTCTTGATCTCTGGAAACCATGCCTTGTTAAATTTCCTTAGCAGACAAGATGGTACTGTGTAGCATTACATGTGGTTACTGTCAGTCACATCCTTGCTGTAAGTTACCATAGTGTAGCTAAGGTAATAAGATGTGACAAATGGCAGCGTGGCAAGTCAGTCTGGGTAGTTTCCTTCGGAATATAAAAACTATGTAAGAAGCTTATGCTGCTTTTCACTAGCCATTTGTTCATGGATGTAATGAACAACCATTAACTTAGCTTTGAGCTGCACTTACCTACGAAGAGAAAAGGGAAGACCCCAGGGAACTGCAAGAAATCTGCTAGGGACAAATGGTGAAGCAAGGCAGAGAGAGACACCTTGCAGAATGGATATACGTCTCGGGTCATTTATTTGGCCACAATTACTTCACAGATATACTTAAAACATTATATTTAAAAAAAACCCAAACCCTAATTTTTCCATTTAGGCCCATGAAACTCTAGGATACTGTGGCCCATGAGGTGAGATTATGCTGTCGGGCACGTGCAAAGCCAACAGCAAGAAAATAATTCTATTGTTCTGCAGTCTTGACCTCCAAAAATAAATTTGTCAAAGTAGGCAATTTTACACCTCCTCCATTTTTCCAGCACAGATACAGTGTGGGCTTCTTCTTTTTGATTTACTCGTACTGCTAGATTTTATTAATTGCCTTATAAATTGCTGTTACTCCTAAGGGCTTCTGAATAAAAGGAGGAAGCTGGAGGGAATGATATTTTCTTCCATAAGAAAGAGGAAAATACACAGCACTTCTTAATGATAGAAGGTTAGAAACATTTCAAAGGGCCTTTCACAGCTGTCTGGCTTCCCATAGATTATAAAACTACCAGAAATAGCTGCAGGCAACAAATTACTTCAGTGATTATTTGGAGTGTGGACAAAATGTTTAAATACCCACACAGTTCAGTTATATTCTGGTTTTCAGATATAGCATGATAGTAGCCATATAAAACAAGCTAGAGGAAAATGGTAATTATTTTGGAATTTTTTTTCTTTTTAACATTGTCTTTAAAAGAAAAAAAAATCAAAACATTTTGCTAACTTTTTTTTCTGTCTTCTGTTATAAAACCAAAGTAGGCTTGGGTTTTACAAAACCATGTGATGGCAGAGATAAAACTTAATAGAAAGATACGAATTTTCATTGATGGCCGTAGTATTGAAACAGAAATTTTTAACAAAAAAAAATCCATTCCAATTTAATAAACACTTTAGCAGATACATATAGACATGCAAGATAACAAGACAACAGCACAGATATCCTATATGCTTCAGTTTATTTTTTGGGAAGACAAATGGTGACAATGCAAACATAAGTACTACAGAATGGTTCCTATCACTACTGTTAAAGCCACAGAGAATTAATACTTTCTTACTGAAAACCCTATTCTGTGATTTGGAAAAAACAACAACCACAGCTCTGAAAAATGAAACACAAGGATACAAATGGACCTTGAAGAGGCATAATATATTGTAGAAGTGTGGTTTAGGTGCTTTCTCAATCTTTCTCTTCATTAATTTTGGATTTGTTTTCTGTTAAAGTTATTGCTGAGTACATTTGTTTAACATTTGCCTATGTAAAACACCAAACACCCTTATGAAGGGATGATGTCTTGGCTCTTGTCTCCACAGAAGTCAATTACAACACTTCCTTTATTTTGGAGATGAGATTTTACTGTGTAGTTGTAATATGAAAAACAGGCAACATCATCACTATTAAGATACATAATAAGACTCCTGTAGTCATGTAACATGTATAAAACTTGGAGAACACTATTTTAAAAATGTCAATTGCTTTTAAATGGTTGTATTGTTGTGAAATTCAAATACGTTAAAAAAGATTTAAGAAAATATGAATTTTGCAATTCTGTTTCCTTTTGCCCATTTTTAACTAAAGACAAAATCATTTTCAGTCTGTATATGCCCTTTTTCTTCTGCTTGTTTTTTACCCTCATCCAACCATTTTTTAAAAGAAAAATGAACGGTTCTTGTAACTTCTAAAGATGAAGGAAGTTGGAAAAGTTATAGTGACAAATTTGCACTTTCCACTTGGTACTCTGAGAGCTCCTCAAAGTTGGAAAAGGCTTTAAAAGTTACCAACTGGAGAAAATAAAATGGAAAACCCAAACTCAGGCATTCCAAACAAATATAAAATATGACACTTTAGTAGTGAACCAGTTAAAAGATATGCCACTGACCACAGATTAACTCAGATGGTGGGTCTTTGTTATTTAGTGGAAATTTAATTTTTCACAACTTTTGCTCTGTTCAGGAATCATAGAATCATAGAATCATTTAGGTTGGAAAGGACCTTTAAGATCATCAAGTCCAACCATAAGGACTGCGAAGGACTTGTCCTTTCCAGCAGCAAACCTGTGCTTCCAATGTTGTATGCCTCAGGGTGTAAGCTAGACCATGCACTGAGGCTGAGGTCAGACCAACAGCTCCAGCCAGAGGAGGTGACTGTCCCATCCTGTCCAACCATCTGTGTTTGGAGGTTACTATCCCTGGACATTCACTCCTTCACCTTTCCCTCCTCCCACTTCCTACCAAGGTTGTCTCCATCTCATCCAGTTCTGTTAAGTCATGGGCAGAAAAATGCAGCTGCTAAAAATACTCATACTAACCATGTTGACTGCAGAATTGGGACCAGACTAGGGGCACAAACCATTTTACATGGATCAGTGAGAATGAGAACAGCATGTCTGACTGTATCCTTATTGTACAGAACTGCAAGCCTCAGACATTTGCCTTCTGAATACTGATGTATTATACTAATTCTCCTATGGGGTTAGAAAGATTTCCAGCCTACAGATACTCTTACATCTTCTCTTTCCTATGGACATTTTTGCCTTTTCAGATATCTAAAAACTATTGATTTTCTCAGTTGCTAACATAGCTCTGAACAGAAACAGCCTCATGGAGTGTTTTATTTCTTGCTCCTCTCAAGACTTGCTCTGTGATTATGAGCAATATCCATTGGCTGTAACATGCGTGAGTCTTCGAAATGTGAGCAAAATATTACTGTAAGGAGCATGGCGGAAAGGTTGAGATGTGCATCTTCTGCGCTGATGGATCCTGTTTGCTATAGTTAGTGCATGATGCACATGAAAGGCATTTGGAACCGCATTACTGGGGATAGCTGAGAAATATTAAGCCATTCATAGTCACAAGAGGATCTAGGTGGAGGAATGTTCTCTTTTGCAGGCCTTTTGCAAGGTAACAGATGAGAATTCAACCAATCTATTTTTCTGTTTCCTGTTCTAAGAAGGAAGAATAGCACTCGTGTGGTGACATTGAATTTATTAAACATTCTACAGACATCCTGTATATCTGAGTAAAATTTGTGAAGAAAGTGTTTTTTCTGTGTTGAATTAACTTAATTTTAATGGAATAGATAATTAATTTGGAATAGGGGACGAAGAGTCCCAGGCATCCTGGTTCTGTGTTACTCTTAACTATTTTGATTCTGATATTCTGAATATTCATTACTGATAATAATTTAATAAATAATTTTTTTACAGAGCCAGTTCCTGATAATAAAAAATTTACTGTCAAACTTTTCATCAAGAAATTAATCACAGCTAGTGTCATGTGGTATTTTGTTTTATTTTGGTTTATATTTCTAAAATTTGGATTAAAATCACAGTTAATTACATCCTGTTTTTAATTTAGTTTCATGAGAAATAGTTTAAAATATCTCACCTAATGCTATTTACCAATCTGTGCTTGCACCCGATCGATGTCCGTAAGATATACATATATTAAAGTCACTATGTGCTAAAAGTCAAGCAAATGTAGGGGAAAAAAAGTATATTTTAGTCAATAGCTATAGTTGCTGTCATTTCATAAAATGTATATATATTTATAAAGCATTTTAGTTATTACATTGAAATGTGTTTTCTAGAGAATTATTTCCAGTCTGAGTAACCATATGGAAGCAGAAAACCATTAAAAAAATGAAAATAAGATGGTTTATATCACCTGCATAACTTGTTTTGTTCTCTGCCTTCAGGCTTCAAAACCCGCTTCCCATATTTTTTCCTTTCTTTAAAAATAATGTACATCAGTTTAATTTATCCCAGGTCCCAACAGAAGGATCAGATTTTAAGCATTTAATGCTGTGGTTTCAAATCCAATTTTACAGTGTTCATCGTTTCAAAAGTGGCAGAATCCAAAGTGAGCTTTAAAAAAAAAGAAAGAAAAAGAAACAAAAAAGCTCAAGCTGCTCAGTGTGCATGCTCATTTTTTTTAAGGTACAGCTTTAGTATGAAGCTGCAACATGATGAATGTTTCTGAAGGTGTTAGTTAGGAATAATTCTCATTTTAAGAATTGTTTCTTATTCAAAAGAAGCAAAATTTTGAAGGGTAGCCTTGTGTATATGTGCAAATTTTTGTGTACTTCCTCTGATGAGCCCTACTGAAATTAGTGCACAGGAAGACAGTATTTCAGATTACCAGGAAAAAAAAAATTCACTTGAATGCTGAGTGTAGAATAATCCCTTTGTTGCCTAATGTAAGTGTGCAGAAGATGGTATAATATGATCTGTTCTTCCTCCTCATGGGATTGCTTGAGCAGTTTTGGCTATCTTTCAGACCTGACATCCATTTGCATGACACAGTAGCATCTCTTTTATTTTGAAAGTACCATTAGCAAGACCAAAAAAAAATTGTTTCAGATAATCTCTACTGCCTCTATGACATGCTTGGGAACAGTTTCTGCCATCTGGGCCAATCTGTACAGTTGAGTTAACTTTCCTGCTGTCTTCACTTTCCTGGTCAAGTCTACCATCCTTAAGGCATGAGTATCTGCATTTCCAACATCTATAGGGTGCAAGCCCTACAGCAAAGATCTTAAGCAGAGAAAAGAATACTATCAAGGGCTCATTGGCAATGCTGCTTGCAGCAGGTAAAATTTGCTTTGTAAGTCTCAATAGCAAGAGCTATTCACAGGCTCAATTTTACTGACTTCAAAAGTGGGTCTGTTACTCAAAATCAGTGTTGGGTCTACAGGACAAACAGAGAACTGGAGTGAGCAATGATTGGGTTTTGGGTCCACACAGAGGTTATAAATGATGGAGACCAGAAGGAAACTTTACTTGCTGAGAAAAACAAGCCTTGGTAGAGGGCTTTCACAAGTGTAGTAAATGACTCCTAAATACAAGATTGTGATTGCCACATATCGGTTTGACAGTAACAGAAAATATACATGTTAGTGTTTAATACCTTTTTGCTCTTCCCAGAGAATCCTGCTCCTCTTGGGATATTTTCCCTCAGGGAAATTTGTAGCTGACTATAAACCAAATATAAATTTCATAAATGAAATGGGAATTGTGGACTGAAAATTGGCCATATGGATTTTTTACTGCACAAAGTTGTGTGTTGGAGGAAATTTGGGTACAGTATCTTAGTTGAGTGTAAATCACCAGTGGTGGTACCACTAGAGGTTGCAGGCATAACAACGAAGAAGCACCTTTGTGATCACTGCAAAATTAACTGAATTGACTGTCGGCTTCTCAGAGGCTGTGACAGAAGACTGCACGGGTAACCTGTTTTTGATGTTGGAAAGAAGCCAAAGATTTAATGGATACGGAATGTGAATTACCTTCTTTGCCATGAATGGGCTCCTACAGGTCAGGGTTCAGACACATTAGTGAGGTAATGTGACAAAGCTTATGCTGATACTACTTCTTCTAGGGATGCTTGGAGGATGTTTGTCAGCTGGGTGTCACAGACAGTCCTAGACTGACTTTATTTTAAAGTGGGTGGAGAAACCATACATCATCCATTTTGATATAGCAATCCCTTCTAAAACATTTTAAAATAAGAGGAAAAAATCTGTTTTTTTAACTGAGTTACAGCTTATCGTTTGTATGCAGCTTCCTTGTATTGCCTTTTCTTTGTAAGGTATGTGGAATGCTAAAATTCACCCCCTTTTTAACAAAGTGTAGCCAAAAATAGCCTAGACACATGATACTGAAGCTGCTCTTGTGCTACCCATTTAAGTTATGTATCAAGTCTAAATTTAATCAAGGCCACATTTTATTTATACATTTCATGCATTAAACTCATTTAAACTTTTAGTCAGATTTCATTAGGGGAAATACTACCGCGCACATCATGCAGTAGTAAAGCTAATGTGCTTCAGGAATTTGAAAGGATTTAGAGATCGGAGGGTCTGATTTCAAAATTTCTTTTTCTTTTTCTGCTTAGTGCTTGGAGCAGGTCTGTATGCTGCACATAGTTTGTTTCCTAGGACACTAATACAGTCAGCATGGTCTGTACAAATGTGTAAACACAGACATTCTCTGTAATCAGTGCGTTTGGTGTCTTAAGGCAAGATTATGTTTTTTTAGGAAATGCAATTTATGTTCAAGATTAAATTTCTCCTCCAGACTGATAACGTCTTGAGGTTGAATGAGATCATAAATATTGTGTCCTGACTTCTTGTTCTCCATCTTAGATCTTCATTCCCTTTTTCAGTGTTTTAGGAAAGGGGGAGTGAAATAAATGTATCTATAATGATTTACCTACACAAAAATATAGTCTGCAAAGCTTGATAATTTATAAATTAAAAATATATATATCTAAAATTATGGACAACTACAATAACACTCCTAACCAACATTGCTGTTTCATTCTGATTTCTTCCAAGATTAAAAAATACCCAACCAACCAAACAAAAAAAACCCCACACATAAGAAAAGAGTAACATAGCCCTAACTGAGTTTAATGGTTCTTGTTTGTCAGGTCTTTTTTGGTCAGATTCTCTCTGGTGCCGAGTCACCCCACTGTCTACGAACTTGACGAAACTTCATGTTGTGTCTTTTATTTTAACTCAAATAGGGAAATACATATATATATTCCAGATTTGCAAAACAGATTCATTTATCTTTGCTATAAAAAAAAAAAAAAGAAGATAAAAAGAAAGAAAAATAAAAAAGGGGAAATAAAAAACCCGCACCCTCTGCTTTTTCAGGCAAAGCAATTGGACTTTATTGTAGAGTGGGGCTTTTTCCCTCCTGGTGTGATTTCACCATATTCCTCAAGAATGTAATTTTGCCCTTCTCATATGCATTGTACCTTACAGTACTGAAAAGCCAGTACATGGCAAAGCTTTAGTGACCCAGGGCATATTTGAACTTGTGATCTAGAGATGAAAGGCTTCATATTCAATTCCCAGTCCCATGACTCATCCAGTTCCCCAGCATAATTTTGGTTTGGGAAAGAAGTTTTTGAATTACGAGTGTGTAAAAAGCTTTCCGACAGAATTGCAATTTAAAACCAGAATGGCCTGATTTACAGACATGTTGAACCCTCAGGGTCCCACTGAATTAAAAGTATGCAACAGTCAGAAAAGCAGACCTTGCTTAGCACCTGTCTTCAAAACACTGCACAAAAGGTAAACATATTGCTGTAGGATCTAGGGATCATGATCCAGATGCAGATACGAAGCCAGGCTTTGAAAGGAATGGCTTCTAAAGCATCATTCCTTCTCTCCTCAGCCTGTGAGGAAACCACTACAAAGGAGCTTTTGAAGACTCTGGACATGTGGTGCGTCCTGAAGCACTAACGAGACTAGGAGCTCTGCTTTCTGACAGCAGAGAGTATGATTACATCCCTGATCTCTGATCGTATCCCTTTTCGCCTCCATGTCTTTTGAGGAAAAAATATTTCTCTCCCTCTTAAGAGCAATTCTTATGGTGGAAATCTATTTTCCCTTTGTTTCTCTGACAGAAAGTTTCTTTGCAACACAGAGTCAGGCAATCAGTGTGTGTGTGAGGCAACCTAGAGCTGCACAAAAGAAATGAAGTCTCCCCTGTTATGTATGTTATATTGGTTCAGGTCTCAAGCCAAACATCTCAGTGGTACCCACATCACACAAATCAGCTCACCCTCAGAGCAAGCAGCCTCTCCAAGTGGATAATTTCAGGCACTCATATTCATGCTTAGATGTGCCTCATATCATTTAACATACTCAAATCCTGCCTACCTTAGCAGTATGAACACAGCTTGTGAGAGCTATGTGCTGTGGTTAACTCAAAACCCGTGCTCATGCACAGCCAACAAAAGCAATGTAATTGTTCTTGTAGGTCTTAGATAACCTCTTAGCAGTTGAATTCCCTTGTGACTACATAGTCATACCAACCATTATTCCTCACAGAAGAATTTTTGGAATGTGGTAGCTAAGTTAAAAATAATTTTAACAACAGTATTCAGGAGAGATGTTGCCAAGACAAAGAAATCATGAGATGAAAGAAGTGGCAAAATAACTTGTTTGAGGGATCTCTGTTAACCAGAATCCTTATAAGGATTATAAGCTCCTCTCTTTTTTGCATCTTAAGCATCTTAAGCACAAATTATAGTGCTTTTGTGTACCAGAAGAGGATTTCCTGCTAAAATGAAAAATAAATTACTCCATGCTTGAGCTAGGTAGAATATGCCTCATCATAACATGGATTAATGAGTAGAGACATTATAACTACTGTAGGAAGCTGCAGTGGAAACTCTTTGCTGGTGTTATGGGGCCTGTTTGCTGGAAATGGATGTGTAATTAAACTTCAATGTAGCCTAAGAAAGAGGTAAAATGCAATTAATGAAGAATACAAACAGAAAACACAGCTATAGTAGTTACTAGCACTTTATATAGTTGTGTCCCTCCCTCACTGCCTTTGAATGGCACAAGGAGATTGTACTGATCACATATCATCTGTCTTGTTAATGAAAAGACAGCATAGTATCCTGTAAGGAACTGGAAAATACTCATCATATGAATATGAAAGTAGATAGATACAATTCTTCAATAGAAGACTTACTAAAGCAGTTTGAAAATAGAAAGATAGATTTGACAAAATCTGTGGCTAGCCTCAGCTGCAGAGGGATTACATCTTTGGGCCAAATTACTAGTGAAGGTAGAAAGCACTACTTTTTGACCTGGTTTGGGTGCCGGAGGTTTAGATTTCTGCAGAGGCTTTGGTCAGCCAGATTTTGTGAATGCTGGAATTAAGTTTGCTTCTTTTCAGGTAGAAACCAAATATAATTGCTAGGTTTACCACAGTTTTAGACAACACCATTATTCCTTCCCATGGTCCTTGGAGAAGGAAGCAGTTAACTTTCAGTTTGATCTGTGTTCAAACGCTACTACTAATAAAAGTGCGAACCATAAAATACTTTGGGACGAAACCAGACTATGCTTTTGCTTTCATCCGAAATCCCAACTGCAATGAGTTTCTTGCAGATCTGTATTTTATATCAGGCAGTTTACACAACTTTAATGCACTTTGCATTTCAAAAAACAAGATACAGGCATAATAAATAATTTTTCAAGCTGGAGTGTTTCTTTCTTCCACTGGGTGTCACCATAAGGCAACAACACTGGGTTTGGAAATCTCAGTAAAAAGTTTGTTAGATCGGCGATTTTGTCTTTACTTCAGAAGGCTGCAGTGGGATAATGGTACTTGCTAACCACTGAAGAAAGCCCTGCCTAGCTCTGAGGTCAACAGAAAGATGCTTACACCCCATTGAGTATCAGAGCAGGCCTGAAGGTGCTCACCAAAAAAACCCACCCAAAACAAACAAAAAGCCCAACAGACTGTTTCTATGAAAGACTGTAAGTGGATTTTAAGATTCCTTACTGGTGTTCATGCAAGACTGAAGGTTTCATTGAAAAGTTTCATTTGGGAACAGAGGGTGGGGTTCAACTATTGCTAGAACAGTTGCTATAGGGAAAAGCATTTTACCTGACTTGAGAGAAAATTTATCAGTTTCACCTATCTATATCATTTCAACCTTCCCCTTTCCATTAACTTACCTCCAAGCTGTCAGTCATCTGTCATGGAGCAACAACTTATGGGAGTCCCAGGTGACTCATAGGCAGAAATCACAGCATTACTCCCTTCACCTGTAACAGTTACAGCTGGATCTGATTGCCACCTAAATGGCCTGTGGCTACATCCCAGGGAAAAAAAATATTTGAAAGGAAGGCAGCCAATGACCATATATCTTATTTTTTAAAAAATGTTTTCCTGCAAACTGTATTCTTTAAGGGATGATTCCAAACAACCTTTTTTCCCCCCCTACAGTATTTACTTAATTTGTTTGTATTCCTCTTCCTTTCTTCTTTTTTTTATACAATAATGCTTAATGCCATGATCAATAGTCTGGACAGTAATTGGTTCTATTGGGTAAAATTTTTGCTATTCTGGATGCTTATCAACAATTCCTCCAGTGTACGTTATGAAAAAAATATTGAGAATGTTTGTGAGACTTTTTCTACATTTGAATTCTGACCAGACTGCAATTACAAAAAAGCAAAGCCAGCTTCTGTGGTTTGCATCTTTGCTGTACAATTTTGGTCAAATTAGGAAATTCAGAAATAGGAAAAAATAATGAAAACATAAATTTGAAGGCTGGTCCATCCATCCCACATTATCACAGCACTTGCCTTTTTTTGCTGTTTATATTGAAGGTGGATAAACTGTAAAAGATTAAGGCCACAAAACTAAAATGGATTTGAACACTCCAGATGTGTTCACATAGACTGACAGTAAAGTAGTCAATATTTCTTTGCTAGTTATCAACCTTTGAATGGAAATATAACAGTTTCTGTGTAACCTCAGATTTTCTTCTATCCACCAATCCTTTTTTCTATGGGGACCAGGTAGTGGGTTTTATTTCTGGGAAGAAGAGAAGATATTTTGTGAGAACTGGTGAATTTTCATCCCAGTGTGACTAAAACAGACTTGAAAAAAAGAAAGAAAAAAAGAAAAGGCTTATACTGGAAATGCCAGTAACACCCAGTAGGTCGGGACTCCTACCTGAAATGTCTCTGAAACTGAATATGTGTTCTGAAATTGGTCCCCTTCCCCTCCAATCTCCCAGGAGAAGCCCACTACCTGCTCTGCTGGGGTTTTGTATATACTCTGGGCCTACATTCTGCAGGTTTCAGAAGCTGTTGTGTGTATATATCTTAGGGAATGGCCAAGCAGGACTGCTGGTCTTGAGCATCAGTAACGTGGTGCAGAGAGGATTCCACCTTCCCAATGAGTTCTGTAGCTTTGGGCTGAGACTTTGTTCATTAGTCATTTGCAAGAATAAATATCATTTGTATTTACTCTAATTAAAGTTATGAGTTAGCTCTTTTTTCCCCTGCACTGACGAAGAACAAGTTTGGCCATTTTAAGAGGTGAGATGATGACCCTTATAATTTCTTTGAAAGGATCCTAACCCTCTGCATGAACTAAAGTAGTAGAAGGGTATCAGATTACTCTGCTAACAAACTTTTTATAGTCAGGGTTGAGCAAGATCAAGGGAACCTTACAATCAGCACAAACCTTACTTGAACAATTCCTCTGGAAATATCAAACCAACTTGATTTTGGTTGGATTTGAGATTCAAATACTTTACAATAAATGCACTGTCAGGAGTATCATCAACAAGACTTTCAGCTTAGAAGACAGATCATTGCTGGAAATTTGTAAGCATTGGGACTTACACAGCTACAGGTCTGATGTTTCAGTTATTTAAAAATCCAGTGACCTCAAAAATACCATGCAATCCATATTAATGACAAGGAAATGGGAGCACAAAGCTCCAAGTAACCCTGCACTAAAAAGGGGTTATGGGAATTTTCTTTAGGTTAACATGAAATCTGAGCATAAATTTTATGTAAATTATGCTAAGAGTAAGAAAAAGTAGAGAAAATTTAGGCTGCAACAAAGGAATGTATTGCTGGTACCAGACTACTCATACAAAGAATAAAATAACCATGCCATTTTTAAAGATCTTCTGGTGCTTTTCCCTCTATGAAAATGTTTTGAATAGTGCCATCTGAAAATAAAGAAAAGACAAGTACGGGGTGCAAGTTAGGTCTGAGTTTTTGTTAGACTTCAGTGAAAACTCACTTTCCAGATTAAGGGGATAGAAGTCTCCATCAGCCCTCAGCTTCAGATAGACACCAATGCTTCCATGTGCTCTGTGCCAACTGCTTAGCATTAATCCGGAGAACACGGACTCATTTTTATTTGATCTCTGTGCAGGTCTATGGCCTGCCCCTCAAAGCCACTTTCTGAACACGTTATTTGAGATGACTGGGCACATTACAGATCTTTCAATTGTTTTCAGTATCAGACTATGAGTTTTGCTTTCAAAACACAAAATGATAAGGCTTCTGGAATCTCTTAGTTTTGATATCTCTGAGCAGAAGCTTAAAACTGATTTTTGTATTATTCAGTGTTCTGCCTTGAAAGCTTCCGCCAGTTTGCAAGAAGAACAAACGAGACTACTAGGCATTTTAGATATAACACAAAACCCTAGCTTCAGTAATCAGTTGCTGAAGAATTTAACTCACTTAATATAACATAGATATATATAAATGCATTTGAAAACAAAGACAGGAAGCTTTGCAACTAGAGCTGAAACCTCTTAACTTTCACTGTAGACAGTAAAGCTTGAGGTGCATTATTTCCTGCAATTTCCATGATGCCACCACCAGAAGGCAGCATCACACATCGGAGTAATGTGTTCTTTTTGGTAGAAACCAGGGGCACATATCAGTAATTTTGTCTGATGCTAGGAGCTCGACAGAATTTACAGAATGATCAGACATTTTCTACTATTGAAGTCAATGGGAAGGTTTCCTGGGATTTCTGTGAAGCCATTTTATGAGTAATATCTGGCCTTTGTCCTAGTGCAGAACTGTTCCACAAGGTTCTTGCCTTTGTTCTTCAAGGCACCAAATGCAGCAACCCTCACCTGAAAGATGATTATGAAAAAAAACAGATTGACTCAGGCTGATTGATTATTCCTGAATACTCTCTTGCTCTTTGGAGAACAATGATGGTAGTGTTGATAATATGATTAGAACAAATAGAAAACAATACAGCAAAGTACAGTATAGGAGGCTACATATTCCAATTTTTCCAATGAACATGATATTTATTAACTAAATTCTGTAAGGCTGAGTTGGTTAAACAGCAAACATTATGCTTGAAAAACATTATTTGAAGGTGAAATATGGAGCGCAGAAAGTTCTTTCTTTGAAGGAAGAAGTGTTCATCTTGCTAGCACAACATAATAGTCTATGGATGTACTTCCTGTTGCTATTGTTCATCTTGCTAGCACACCATAATAGTCTATGGACGTACTTCCTGTTGCTATTGATTCTGGGAAAAAATCCTTAAAAAACAGAGATAATTACTCTACTTTGCATCTACAGATGTTCTACTCAGAGTATCAGGCATCACTCCTCTGCTTCTTTCATGTCACTATTCATGAGATAGTAGATATGATGGCAGTGATGATATCACTACCTTTATGCATCCACACTGGTCTCACCACAGCAACACATTAGAAGAAGAGGTCATTGTAAGAGTATATCAGTGTAAGAGTAGACAATGGGTCTTGGTAGGCAAAAGGGGGTATGTATGGGATTACACTACCCTGGGAAGCAGCAACATAATGATTTTGATTGAGCTAGTTGCTATTTTACAATAAGATCCAGCCAACAATCCTTTTAGAAATGATCAAGAAAGGCAACATTCTTCATATAAGTCCCACTATCCCTCGTACAGCGGTCTGTCTAGTCATTCTCTCTCCTTGGGACATTCTCCAAGGACAGGCTGAATTAATTCCAGGCCCATTTACAACATTAGGATGTTCATATCAAGTCCTTTTGGCTCTCTACTTTCATTCTGAAAAGGTTCTATGGAGAAAACACAGGACCCTAAGTAAGCTGAATGGCGTGTTCTGCTAGGGACAAAGGGAACAGCTGTGCTCCTTCTCTCAAGGGTGCATTTCTGAACAGGAGGGAGGTACAATTCCTTCTTCCTCATCTAGTTCATGAGAAATTACAAATGTCATGTAAGGACTTATGGCCCACTGCCCTAGGTAAGAGAATTCTGGCTACAGCTGACTTCTGGTTTCTCACCCTACGGTCATCTGATGTTAAGAGGTCTGGCTGCCAAATAAACAGTGAAAGGGACCAAGGGAGTCCCCTCTGAAGGTGGAAGTTCAGTGTTGCTAAACTGTTGTAACCCTAGCTTTCTGACTTTGGGTAGTGACCTGGGCTCAACCATAGCTGGGTGGTATGACCCAGTCACAGGAAGTTTTCTGCTTACTAGTCATGTAACAGTGAAAAGAGGATGACGAGACACAGGTGAGCACATGTGCCAGCTGTTTCACTGGTACCTTTCACTTCCCTTCCCTTCCTTGTAAGCAATAGTTCCTTGTGATCACCCACAGTCATATGTTATACAGTAACTTCTTTGCTGAGGACCACTTGCAGCATTTTTGGTTTTACCCTCAAAAGTTTCCTCCTCTGTCTCCTGAAAGCCGTTGTTTCTACCTTGTCCTAAGCATATATGTCCTTTATCTTTTTCACCATAATCTTTGACAGGTCTTCAAGGCTAACCATATTGCACAAATAGTGAATATTCTGATCAATAATCTCTGAAGAAAGATGGCTGCAACATTTTGGAGCCAAGCAACCCCAAGGTTTTGTCTTCAGTGTAACAGCTGCCAAAATTTAGATGGTGTGGATAGCTAAGGAAATTAGTATTAGGTGTTTGGGGCCTTTTAACAGAGTATTGTAGATGTGGCCTTCATAGCCATGCCAAGCCACATATCTTGCCAGCAAGTTTGCTTCATGTGAACCATGTCAAAAATACTTTCAGATAAAACGTAATGAAAACAGTTGACCATAATATAAAAGCTTCTAAGAGAGGTCATATCCCAAATATTTGTACCATGCTGTTAGGTTGAAAGCAGACTGGTCAAAGAGTTTTCAGTCAGAAAATGAAAACTTTGTTTAGCTATAAATTTCTTAGTAGCTGTTTGCCACATGACTGGAAAGAGATAAAAGCACACTCAATGAGGGGTAACAGAACACCTTGTTCTGATGTTCACTCACTCCTCTTTCTCTCTAATGTTTTTGATTTAGCAAGACATTTAGGTCCGTGGGTCAGTGTTTTGCTGAGCTGAAGCCTGTATTTCTGATAATGACAACACGCTCCACAAATAAATTCCTTGCAAAACAAAGTAATTGCATGTACTACCTGGACTCTGACACTGAGGGTAGCTCCACAGTTTCTCAGCAAGATTATTACTTAGCAATACATTCACAATTGCTGTCGTCATGAGACCAAGAGGAAAATAATAACAACTTTGTATGCACGTCATACAGTAAGCTTAAAGGGCTAAAACTTCAGACAGCTTCTACAGCTAAGTGAAAACTCAGAGCTGCACTGACAAAACAGAAGGGCTCTTCATGCTTGAAAAACTGGCCTGATTTCTTAACCCTGAGTTACTGTCTGTAAAATGCAAACTCCAAATTCAGGCCACTGTTTTTAAAATAGGCATCTCAATGAAGGCTCCTAGATGATTTTATCCCCTCATAAGAGCAGAGCATGCTGACCACCTCCAGCTAGCAGCCCATGTCTGCATGGGAGACAGGGGTTTTGTCACATTGATGCTGAGCTGCTGCTCACACAGCACCATCTAGTGAGCCACAAAAAACAGATTCACACAGACTGTGGTCTAAAAAACCAATATAAATTATATAAATTTAAAACAAATCTAAGTAAAGCCCCCCTTTCTGCAGAAAAGGAAAGTTGTTTATGAAAGATTAGCCTTTATTTTTTCTCCCAGTACAAAGCTCACAATATCTTAAATCTATTAAATGTAATGATCAATCAGCACTTACTCAATTAAATTGCAACAAAGACTTCGCAGACTGTTATTATTCATTTAGTCATGCACTATCAAAATCAAAAGTACTTATTCAAAGAGTAATAATATTCTCCTGAGGATTTTAACATATTTTTACCTTTTGAAGAGAACAAGAGGAGTGGATTTAGCTGTCAGAAAAGCCACCACTGCTCTACCTGACCTCATCCAGTTGTTTATTTACATGAATGTAACAAGACAGATTAAAATCATGCCCTGTGTGTTTAATATGCTATATCACTCTGCTCCCTCACTATGGCAACATAAGCTCAAATTTTCCTGTGCAATGTGCTTTGCTGTACTGGAAGCTATCTGTAAGATGGTATCTAATTCCACCTCTGTACTTTTCCTCTTCTGTTATCTGTGTTGCTCTTGTGACATTTCCCTTAGTAAGTCCTCTGTGTCTTTCTCTTACTTTTGTATATATTCCTTCTTCCACGTTACCTTTGCCACTCTTTGAAAATCTGTACAGGCTAAGCACTTTCTCTTGGCTTCAGTAGCTTCTTAAAAAAAATAACCCCTCAGGAGCTTTCTCAGCAAGGAATCAATTATTTGAAACAAAACAATGCCAATCAGCTTTGAGACTGCCCAACCACAATTAGTGGTATACTCAGTATCATGTCTTGAAAAGCATATAATACTTTCAAAAGTAGGCAATCTTCTAAACAAAAAAAACAAAACAGGGAAAAATGTGGCCTCAGGTTCAGACACTTGTTTTTTTTTGTTTTTTGTGGGGTTTTTTTGTTTTGTTTCATTGTTTGCATGAGAAATCATTTAGGACAATCCTAAATCTTTTTAAAACACACGTTTGTGATGAGCCTCCTTCTTGGCAGTACTGCATTTGAAGCATTACAAATGAGAGGGGTTTAGAGACAACATTTCATGATGCGAATCTAGGAGTACCTGACAAACAAACTTATACTTAGATTGTCATAGATATAGTATGCACAGTTCTCTAATTTACGTGACAGAATGTGGATCAAAACTTCCAGGATAATTTGCAAGTTCCTCTATTAGAGCAAAAGATAAAACACAGTAGATTTTCTTAGAGGACGTTTTGATTTAAAACAAATGAACTTGAGGAATCATACCTATCTGTACTGAAACCTTAGTCCCAGAATTACCTGGTTTTTGGAGGTACTCTTTGTACCAAAAATAGACTTTGCCCCTCTCAGGGGTCTAACTGTACCTTGACAGACTCTCAGTCGGTCTGGGTGTTCAGGCACAGGAGGGAATGCAGGATTCTGACAGCAGCCCAGTTCTTGACATTCATGTTCTTATTATCGGCAAACTCCAGAACACTTCTATAGCTTTACAGAAAAGAAATGATCCTGATGCAGGTGAGATGCAACAAACGATACAGCCTTTTGCTAGGAACAGACATTGTAGCTTTTTTCAAAGTCTATAATGTTGATATAAAGATATTTCTACCTAGACATATCTACCTCCAAACAACAAGCTCGTGTATGTTCTTCATCATGGAATATAATCTGTATTTGGGTTATAAAGGGTTATTATATGTCTGTTTTTTCTGTAAATATATTCTTTTTCACCTGTAAAAAAGTTTGGGTATTTGTCCATTATTTCTGAACATCTGGATACATCATTAGACTCCTGGATATATCAGGTTTGCACCAGCTGTGCCGTTTGATGGATGGGCCTGTATTTTTTTCAGGTGTGTTTTAGTCACAAAATTTGAAGCCCCAAACCAAAAATCTTTTGTAAAACAGAAAAATTACTAATCTTATGCGTTACTAACCAAATAAACAAAACAGTAAAAATAATGTTTATACATAATTTGGAGCATCTTATTTTTGTTAGCATTTCTTTTGTGACATTGAAAGTGGGCCAGTAAATGTAATGTTATCAAAGTTCCGTAACAGTAATGGCTTCATAATACCAGGCCACGTAGTCATAAGCAAAGGGAGTCAGAGAACTGCTCCGTGAGACCAAGCGAACTTCTGGGCAAACAAAGCATGGTTTGGCTGTACTTTGATCCAATTTAGCAGTTCTGACACTCACAGAACCACGCAGAGTGAGCTAAGAAAAAGTGCTGTTGCACTTTTAATGTACTTTCTCCAGATCTAGACTCATTCCCTAACACATCCTTTTAATGTGGCTAGGCATTGATTCACTGATTCATTGATACCTGTTGCTCTCTTACTACAATGCTTGCTTACGACTATCCTCTTTTTTTTTTTTTTTTAGCTCTTCTGGTCATATTTTACACCTACTTAGTAGGTCTCATCCCTATGGAAGCTTTCAGGGCTTCTAGGTGTTAGTATAACAACACAATAATGGCATAATGTCCTCCTGTTAAATCCAGATACAAACGTAAGAGTGATGAGAAAAGGCAGGTTAATGCACATATTTAAAACTGTTTTCCTAGGTTTTAGAGTCTGAGATCAAATTCTCCATACTGATAACTGAAATCAGCTTATATACAAAACTGAAGATTGCAATTAACAGTCATTACAATGTCCTGGACAATGTTTGTGTGGCTTGATTCAATTTTCCCTCAGTATCTCCTGTACAGTCTGATGGTGTCAATAAAATGAGGTGATTTTATTCTTTGCCCCTTGATGAGATGTATGGATTTTACCATTGCAAATTCAACGTTTACCTTCTCATATGACATTATACTGAAGTTGTGAGTATATTAGCAAGCAATGCAGCACAGTAGGAGTGGACCTGTAGTGTATTTTGGGGGTATTTATTTCAGATTAGCTGTAGTCTAGCCCTAGACTAGTAGATTATAAGCTTATTAATAATTGGAGCACATTAGATGTGGTGCTGAAGGGTATCTTCTTTAATTTAATATGGAAGGAATCCAGTGATCACACTGAGAATACTTCAGGATGTGAGCCCAAGGCACAGCAGGCAGCTACACCCAGGAGACTCACTTTAGAAAGACACTGATCTGAACTAGAATGCTAATATCTTCAGAAATGTCCTGAGACATTCCAGTTAAATCCTATTCTAAGCATGTGAGGAAGGTGCATTGATTTCATAACTACTTGCAATGGCAAATACTGATAAACATTGTCATGTACTTCGCCTAACTTCTTTGCATAAGATTCTTGATTTCCACACTAGATTATGCAGAGGATGAAAAAAATATTCCAAAACAGATTTTGTTAAGTGGGACCTGAGCAGCAGAATTGTAATCCAAATTAGGGAAGAAATAAAATTCTGTAGCAAAGAGGGAATTCTGCAAGCCCTACTGAAATGGTAATTTTTTTTTTAATGTATATTGTCATTGTATACTCTCCAAAAATACAGGACTTAGTTTCTAACTAAAATATATCCATTGCAACTCTTAACAAAATCTTGTATCTCAACCAGGTGCAGTAAACAGGACCTAATGATCATATTCCCAAGTATACATTTTGAATCTACTCAATTTTCAACTCAATAATGTCAAAATTGTTGACTTTATTTAAATTCATGCAGAATTTTAAATAGGCAGAAAAACTAGACCTCAATAAGATTTACACCTTCATTTTTTAAGTGTTCAGTTCCCAGATTTCCTTTTTTTGAGGTGTGTGAATACCAATAGATCTGAATGGTACCTTTCTTTTTCCCTTTTCAAGAGTATTTTGGTAACTTTTCCTTCAAATCCACACATGTCAGCTCTACATTCCACATCACAGCACATAAAACACAGTGCTTTAGAGTATCCATATCAGACCAGCCTTTTTATCAGAGGATTAAATTCTTTATAGGAAATGTAGAAACGATCTTTGCGTTTCACATCTATCATGCAATCAGCAAAATGTATGATAAAGAATGTTCCACCTGCTGCCTTGAAAATAGGCTGCTTTCCCTGTGGTATACCCCAGCAATGAGTTGATGAAATATTACGTTGACAGAGCTTGAGTGAAGAAGAAAATGAGCATTGTTCTTCAACAGCTCTCAAATTCAGCTTTGGCAGCAGAGTAAGCAGCTACAATCTAATGGCATCTTGTGTAAGTGAATTTACAAGATGTCATTTTTAGGGATCATTTTCCTGTTATAAAGCACATATGGTAAGTAAGCATTTTAGGAAGAAAAAATATGATTAGTTTTGTGCATAGCTCTCATGGTTTCTCTGAAAAAATAATTTTCATTAGCTTTAGATTTTCTCCTTTTGGAAAAACAGTCAAAGCTCATAACTGTCATAAGTTGTCTTTGTGAAAGGAATGGGATGGGGATACCTCCCCCAGAAGTTCTAAGAAAATAGCCACTTCCAAAACCTGCCAAATGGGCAAATAACTTGCCTTTTTTTTTTTGTCCTTAGACAAACAACATTGATCATAATTAGAGCTAAAAATTATAAAACAGCTTGATGCTAGAAACTGCATTAGTTCCTAGTGGTAGATCACAAAATAGTCCTTATCTGTGGGCCTCTTCTTTCTCATGGCAATTTGGACAGAATGTGAATGGAATACTGCGTATGTGTACTTATTATGAGTTTTTGCTTGTTAGTTTTTCAGTAGCAAAGTGGTGAAAATTAATTTAAAAGCTATTTTCAGTCATGAGTATTCTTATTTAAAATACTTTTAAAATATTACATTTCTCCGATTAACATTGACATATAGCTTTTCAGGATATATGAGGGGATGTGGTAACAGGGTCATTCATGGATCCATTTCGTTACCTTTTCTTTGTCTACAGCTGGGAATAGAAGTTACATTAATTAGCAAAAAAATTCCGGGAGCTTTCGCCTTGTTTTTGTTGCTAAGGAAACCATTTCCTTGGCATCAATGCATCCAGCAGGTCTGTCTTACTTTCCTGTGAGCTCTAACAGAGGCAGCATTGTAGAATGGCATTGGGAGGCAAAAACCCACAGAGATAAACAAGGAGGAAAAGATCAACAAAAGCAGCTGAAAGTTAATACAGGGATATCGCCTAGTTGAATTGAATTAACTCTTGTTTCTGTGTGGGTCAGCTAGGGAGCTCTGTGTATAGGTAAGGATTTAAGGCTCCAACAAGACTGCAGCTAAAAGCCAAAGAGGAACAGAAGCCTCCACACCAGAAAACCCCAGCCACCACCCCCCCCCGCACTCCCAAAAAAACCCCAACCCAAAAACCCAAAAACAAAATGAAGAGGGAAAGGTGGAACCATGTGGTCTGGATACAAAATCTGAAGGCAGAGATGTTGGGTTTTCACTCTTCTACCAGTCTTAAAATGGTAACCTTATTTTAAATAGAGTCCTTTCTTCTACTGCTACCATCACATAATTTACCTGATGTTATGTCAGATGGGGTATTCTATGAGAATGTAGTAATTATTTAATATCGTAAATGAACTTTGTGCTGGTGTTTCTGCAGCTGTAATTTAATTCTTAGTTCACTTCTGCACTGTATGTCACAAAATCAAGTATGGGGAATGAGGAGACAGATAAGTAACTCTGCTATCCACTCTTCCTGGCTGACTGTACAATGCCTCAGCTGTTTCCTTTTCCAGCACTGTTCCTTGCAAATAACTTAAACTCTGCAAAAAATGAAGTGAGTGACAAGCAGGATACACCAAACACCACATTTGGCAGAAAGCTGGGTGACACATGAAAACCTGTCAAATAAGTTATATTAGTAAAACTGAAGGAAGTCCCAAGTGGCAAAATGGTTGGCTCTGGGACATAGTAGTGAAATACAATCTCTTTTTAAAAAAAAAAAAAAAAAGGAAAAATCTCTAAGACAGTGGTATGAATCCAGGCAAGAGCAATAGTAAAAACATCATTGTCACCTTACAAATTTATAACAGCCTACCACGTCTGAAGGCCGTTAATAGTCTCTGTACCATTTCTTGTTCAGAAGTCGGACACAAAACCCTGCCATTACAGCTAGGACTATTTGCATTCTTAAACTGAAAGTTTCAAAATGTATTGTTGGTATGGAAGTGTGAAGGCACTGCAGCTGGTGCCTTCAGTAAGTGAAGCAAGGAGAGATATTCCCAATTCACTTACCCGCTCCTTTCCCTATTTCTGCACATAAAATAGCTATATTTTTCTGTATATTTCAATGTTATTTTTGTTATTATGAACATGTACTGGTAGATATCATCAAGACATGGACACAGTTACCTGGGGACTGTCAGGAACTGCAAGAGTGAGGCTACTGCACAGGGAAGGTGAGCTGGGAGCCAAGGGTGCCGCCAGCACAGCTGGGCAGTAATCCCCTTGACCAGGGCACAGGGGAGCAGAGCAAGGCAATGGAGGCAACAGGTCCCATCGACAGGCCAGTGTCATCACACAAAGGCAAGGTAACCTCAGAGAAAGGTCCAAGGTCAGTACAGGAAAGACAAATGGAAATTTGGGATCAGCAGATGACAGGACTGGAACCAGTTACACCTGCAACGCAGCTCAGGCAAGCCCAGCCCTGAGCATTGATAGGCCTCCTGGACCAAAGAGTACATGGGGTGCTGAGGTCAGTCCAAGGAGCTGAGCCTATGGGTGCTCTCAGGGCCCTGACAGGGACTTACTGTAGAATGATTTGGAAAGTTTCTATTTAGACTGTTAGCATGGGTGGATAACAAAGCAGTGTCTTGGATATTATTGGGCAATACATCAGAGCTAACCATGATATCCGACTTCATTACAAGAGTTTAATTATACATTTACCCTAGTGTAGGCTCACAAAAAACTTTGTGGTTTGTCCTCACTGATGGAGGATACAAAGGGACTCTGGAGATTTCTGTTCCATATGTGAACCTAAGAGCAATAGTGAAGGCATCACTGTGACTTGAGGAGAGCAGAAGCCACAGCGACATTAAACATCCTCTCACAAACCTGCATGCTCAGGAGTGCTACACCATACAAGAATGAGGTCCACCCCACTGCAAAGCACGGATTTGTAACAAAGCATGGCTGGAGAAAATAGTATCAGCCCTTCAAAAGTCATAGTTATAATAACATTTTTTTGTTACCCCAAAGTCTTGCCCCTTCTTTTAGTTTTTGACCTTTCTCTGTACTTTCTCTTCCATAGCTAGAAATGTAAAAATGGGCAAATTAATCTTACAGCAATCCCTGCCATACAATAAATTGAAAGAACTGGAAACTGTCAGAAAACAAAATATGTTATTGTTATGATGTTCTGATACAACAGAGGACAGCTGGTCTTTCAAAAGTAGTTTCTGGTTACTTTAGGATCAGTTATCTTTTTTTAGGGAATACATACTATAGATGGATAATTTTGGAATGTATGATGAGTTTAAATAAGCAGTTCATGTCTAAGCAGATCACACCACCACAAACACTGAAATGTGTCCACTGAGAGTTTGCAGTCCCTACAGAAGATAATTAATCTTAATGTCCTAGACTTAGACCATCTCTGAATTCAATAAGATACACCTTCTGTAACAAATAATTTTTTTTTAAGTTATTTTTGAGATGCCTTTCTTCTCCTCTTGCGGTAGCAAATAGAAGCTTTGTTCTGTATGCTGCTAATATGCAATACCTGTTGGTTTAGTATGCACAAAATAGAGGAATTCCATGGGATACATTGAGAATACATATTAAACAAATGTAACTGAGCACTTCTGCTTTTAAAGAGAGAGTAAATTGAGAGAAATAGCATCCAAGATTGTATGAAAATGGCTTGATGATTTCAAAGACCTAATTATGTCTGGATAGTAAGTCTACAAAGCACATACAGTACAGAAAAAAAAATCCCAGCTTTTTGATGGAAGTAATGTCCTGTGAGGGACTAATGTTTATTGAATAATTAGGGTACATGAAACCCTTACTGACTAGCAGTGAAATGATCACTTTTGCCTCTTTTTTTTTTTAAAAAGAATTTGTGCTATAGAAAATACCACCTGAATTAATATATATAAGGAAGTCATTTGTCTTTGTTTCCTTGTAGCCTGAATACAGGCTTGTGTTTTATTCTTTAATGTTAACCCTTGGACTCAGTTCTACAGGAAAAATAATCTCAGTTTTTCTTCAAAGTCTGATATTAATTTTCCAGAAACAGAATTATACATCTTGAAATTTTATTACTGTTTTAACTAGAACTTAGAGCACGCAATAATTCAATATCTGTGTAAATCTATGAGATGATTCTAAAATAAATAAATATTGTTTCCATATAATATAGTTCCATGAAATACTATGAAAGTTGATAAAGTGAGAATTTTCTCAATCACAAAGTCCAAAGCTAAATTTGTCTGCACATATGGTTTGGTTCCCGTTGAGAAATGATCTTTGGATATGTAACTGAGGGGAGTTACTTTTTGCATTTCATATAACCATACTTTATTTCTCCTTAATTTTTTTTTTAAACTATTAAATTGACCAAAATCAGGCACCTATTTAAATTGGCACCACCCTCAGCACTACTGACTGAATTGAGTATGTTTAAGTTGATGATAATGAGATCTTAAACATGTAGTTCATCTTAAACACCTAAATATCTACACTGGAATGCCTAGACTAAAATTCCCAATTCTCGAGTCAAGTAAAGTTAAAAGTGACTGGTTTATCTCAGTCTTCACATTGGGACTTATTTCTCCATATCTTTTGCCCTTGTTTGGATAACTTTTTTTCAGCAACTGAACACAAAATAGACACAAAACATAGTTTTAAAATTGCACCTTTGGCCAGATTTGGGCTAAGGTTCAGTTTTGGCTCTTTATCTACAGCAATTGCCCATCTACAGCAACTACGTGAGGAATATGCATTTGAGAAATCAGAACCTGTTTCTGTTCTCTTTTATCTGTGGGTTTTATCCAAAGCAAACTTACATCATCCCTTTTTGTTCTGGACTTGTGTGAAGAGATAATAAGAATTTTCTCACACCTTGCATAAATTCACATACAGAGCAAAATGTTGGAGCTGTAGGATTGTTGTAGGATTACTGCTTTACTGCAGTTAGAGAAGTGAGCTTTTCTAAGTAAACAAAAGACCCTACCCTGAGAAAAATCATCTGTATGAAAGAACAAAACTCCCTAGTCACAAAGAAGATCTCCAATGCTCAGTTGTTAGGGATTATGACACACTCAGAAAATGTATCTAAAAACAAGAGGAGCCATTTAGAAAGAAAATCCACTTTATTTCACATTTCTGCAATGCTGTAACAATTCAGGTAAGTGTATTTCATAAAGTCTTCTGTTTATCAGCAATCAGCTTACATTTCTGGTGTCTGGTGTAGTTATTAGTACCAGTGTGTTGTGCATTTTTTGTATTGTAGGTAGACAATTTAGCTTTTATCTTCAGAACAGAAGTTTTTATATGAAAATTAAAAATGTGTAAGACAATAATTTCTTTACCTGTCACATGAGAATGGGAATAGGCTTAGTGAGAAACAAAATGCTTGCTGTTGAAGATATTATATGCTGTTGTTTCCAACAAAAAAATTCCTGGTATCTCTTTCATGCCACCAACTCTCAGTAATCAAAGAACGTTTCAAGAGGCACAGAACAGAGATCTTCTTTTATATGGGTGGTTTTGCTTAGAAGATTTTTGCTCTGTATTCCAAAGCACTCCAATAATCTTTGAAAGCTTGCAAGGTTTAGCTGAGGGACTCAGTTAAATAGAATGGACTTTAATTTAAAGAAATGAAGAAAAAAATTAAATAACTAAGCATCTGGTCTTTAATTCATAGTTCTGTTCAGCTTCTTAAAATTTCACTATGAAATTTTGGAGTGAAAATGTGAAAATATCATAATCACTGACATGTCCATTCCCACACAGCTTTCAGTTCAAAATGTAAGACGATTTATCTTGGCAAATATATGGTACCTACAAAAAATAGACTTTCTGTTGGGTTCCTTCCATACATATATTCAACATGGTAATCTGCCTAGGTTAGAGTGAGTAGTTAGGGATGTTTTTGAATTTTACAGAGAAAATCACAGAGAGACTGAACTAAAAAATAGGAAAATGTTTTATGACCCCTGAACCATTTTCCAGTTTTTGAGTCCTCTTATTTCTTTCTTTTCCTCATTACTTTTTTTAAGTAGATGAATAGGGAAGATAGACAAAAAAACCCCAAATAATCTCAAGTAATGTTCATAAGAAGTTTACAAAGGTGTAAATAATAATTTAATTAGTAAAATTCAGAGTCTATTGCAGATAATTTGTATATAGGAAAAAGAATTTAAAAATGGCCTTTCATGAAAAATCCTGATTCTTTGAAAACAAATGGAACATTTTTGCAATTGGCAGCAGGGAATCTGAGAAC
>NW_008824936.1:1100042-1121042 GCF_000699105.1 Pygoscelis adeliae | reverse complement strand
AACTTACTCTTTCCAGATGAAATATGGGAGGCATGAAACTTTTTGAAGTTGATGTGTATTTCTGGAAATATCTAAACCAATCTTCAGTATACCTGCAAGAGAGCTTCAGGTCATGACATATTCCAAAACAAATCTTATAAAAACAAAAATACATACAATCTCTAAATAAGTATCTTCTCATTCCTTCCTACTATTCATGCTGCCCTGAAGTGAGCCAGAGTGGTGAACTAGTCGTGATGGCCATTAACTGAAGGAAAAGAAATCTATTTCTTTCCATTTGAGTTACCTCCTGGATTCTGCTTGATGAAAAGCAGAGACATCAGTCTCAGAATAGTGGAGACACGCAGCCATAATTCATCCGATTACCCAGGGTATTTCCTAAAGCTGCTGTTCCTAAAGCTCGACATTAGATTAGAGAACTTCAGTAATAGCTACAAAGTGGCAGTATGAGGAGGGAGAATCTTATACTCTTCCTGAAGTGTCACAGCTGCAGATGATGCTGAGCGAGGTGGGCCATAGCCTTGAAGTAGCCTTGGTATCTGTGACCCTCATCTACAAACCTTTTGCTGACTCATCAGAAGATGGAGAGTGAAACCTGTCTTACAAATATTGGAAACTAAATATGTAGCTACAGTTTTATATGAAATAAAAAATCTTTCTAAAACTTGCTTTGTTCATATAAACATCACCTTGGTACATCTCTTACCGATGAAAAGAGAGCCACATGATTGCCTGAAAAAGAATAATGTGTCTTAAGTTGGCTGCTTGTTAAGCTCTTATTTGTCTCTGTTTCTGTACATTGTATTGAAGCAGCACTCTTCAAGGAGTAATTACAGAGGCAGGAAGTTACTGCTCTCTTCTGACACCAATATGTGTTGGTAAATTTTGCTTCAAGCAGTGTTCATTGGTGACAGTTTTACCACAACTACAGGGAGATCAAAATTGAAGAAAGAGGGTAGAAAAAAAAGAGAAGAAACCAGCTACTTTTAAAAATGTTTTGTGGTAACTACATGACTGAGTTATAAAACAGACGATATGATGGGAGAGCAGGTTTGAACATAAAGAAGTCTTACAGTGAATTGCCCTTTCACAACAGGGTGGTCCCAGTGGGATGAAAAGTTAGTAACCTAAACTATACCTTACTGTAAAAACGGCTCAAGCTTTAAATAAGCTGTTGTCTTAGTCATCAATTAAATCATAAAACCACTAAGTAAACTAATTGACGTCTTTGTCAAATACGAATTTAATTATAAAGCTTTAATCTTGGCAATGCCACTTGAAAAGAAACTTTAAACTGTGACCAGAAGTGTGTATGTTCTTATCCTTCCCACTTACTAATAACACTTCCCTTACTTAAGGAGTTTCCTTTTCTTAAGTAATTTGCACATTTGACCTTTTATCCATTTTTGTATGCACTTGAGAGAAATATGCACTTACTTGAGGCTGTTGCAAAACTTGTGGAAGTCAAAAGCAGTTTTTTCCATTAGTACGTTACCAGTTTAGCATGAAGTCACATAAAATTCTAGAGGATTACTGGTTTTCTAACAGGAGAGAAAATAAAGAACAATAATAAATATTCTTTGTGGCCCATGTAGGTACAGAAATACTTTTTTTGTCAAATTTCTCTCAACCCTAAAAAGTCTTCATAAAAAGATCATCCTTTTGTGAAATGTATGAGGTAATAGAAATATCATAGCCTTGACAGTATCTATTATCTTTCTTCTCTACCACATTTTTCTATCATTTGCTCTTTCTTTAAAATTTTTATATAATATATTTGACTATATTATATATTTATTCAATAAAAAAACAGGCAACGTATTGCTATATGTTACGATATGTTAATAATACATTGATTGTTAATAATAAACAATTAATTGTCTAGATATTAATAATATATTACATAATTTCAATCTTTTTAATGTTATTTGCATTATTCATTGGTTTTAGGTCTAAATAAACAAGTAAATTTATTAGACAGGCAAAAATCCAAACTGATGGTGCTTTTTCTTGAAAGATATTCTCCTAAGCATAGTAAAGTTTGGCTGTGTCAAAATTCCAGTGTTCCTCTGGTACTAGAGTTCTGAACAGAGCTGTGTAAATCATTCGTGTTTGTAGATCAATATCCAAATCGAAGAAAATATTTCTATCAGGGAAAGACACCGATGCAAGAGTCCACTCCAAATCAAGTGCAGACCGCGTCCATAGCAGAGATTCTCCCTTTTCAGTCTTTCAAGCTTCTTACAAGGAAGCAACATTTCTACAGTCTAAAACAGAAGCAATCTTCTCACTTTCAGATAAAGGTGGTGT
Source organism: Pygoscelis adeliae (assembly GCF_000699105.1). Classification (NCBI taxonomy): domain Eukaryota; kingdom Metazoa; phylum Chordata; class Aves; order Sphenisciformes; family Spheniscidae; genus Pygoscelis; species Pygoscelis adeliae. The sequence continues at coordinate 1,118,732 of NW_008824936.1, read as the reverse complement.
AAGGAGGTGTAATTGCCAGCACCGAGCGGGAGCTGCCTGCAGTCTCCTCTGTTACAAGGAGCTGGCTGAGTTTAACCTATGCCCAAGGGACCTGTGCAGCACAACACGGACCTGAAGGCCACGCTGTATGTGCAGCACAGCACAGCACGGCACAGCACGGCACAGCCTGTGCCTGCTCAGGTTAGCTATGCTGTGGATCAGTCACCCTTCCATGGTCAGGAACACTGCAGCGGCTCCCATGGCATGGCAAGGTGATATTTCTATTGGCTTCAGATCAGGCCCAGAAATCGCGTAGGTTACTCAACTCTGCAGAGCTTCAAAGCATGGACATGTACCATTATTCCCACAAAGCAAATCAAATTCAAATTTTCCACCAGTTATCATAGCCAGAAATCAATTTATCTATTTAATTACTCTGAAGCTTTGTAATACCCTCTAGACTTTCCTGATTTAGGAGCTTGTGATAAAGAGTTAGGAAAATGCTCTCTTTGTTTACTGTAGAAACTCGGAAACTACAGACCCCAAAAGTGAGCAAGGCAGAGATAAGAAATAGCTTGAGGTAAAAATTTTACAGGGATATTCACTTTATTAAAGATATTATTCTTGTCATTTAAAACCCCTTCTCTTAAAAAATCCTTCAATTTGACTAAGCTTCACTGAACAGTTTTGGTTGAAAAAATAGTACAAGAACACAGCAGTTTTCCTTTTTTCTGAAAATGTTAATAGTTAAAATATTCACCCAGTATCCTAGAAACAAGACTCAGTTCGCTCTCAGCTTATGGAGTAAACCTGCCTTTTTCTTTCCTTGAGAAAACTCCCTTGCCACTACAGTAAAAAGTGTTTTGGCTTCTACTGTAAACTATGTCCTATTTAGTTTAAATACAAAGTAAGGACTGGAATCCATATGCTTCATTAAACTTGGTAAAAGGACAGTTTACTTTAAAACCACCAGACATGAGTATCCCTTCCACTTTTGTCCACAATTATTTATTTTGAATAAAGTGCAACCACTCTTGGGACAAGTCAGTATTTTTCTATTTCTGTAGTCGGTATCTAGGAAAAAGGTCAGTGTCATTATATGATAAAAGATACAGTTCAAAATTTCATTAAACAGTAGAAGTAATGTGTCTTCAACAGTTTTGTCTTCTTTCTTTCTTCCTCTTTCTTCCTCCCTTCATTCTTTTCCTTTTCTATCCTGTTGCAGATTAAATGAAAATTTTATGTTAAGCAGAAAAATTGGGGTCAACTGCTGAAAAGAAGAAATCAGTTAATTGAAAAATCATTTTACACATCTCTAGACCTGTTTTTCAAATGATGAAATCAAGATCAAAAAATCCATATAAGTAAATATTACACAAACACAGAAAAAGATAGTTATATCTTTTCCAAAGGATGTTGTCTGAAAGTGTTCAGCCATGAATGAAAGAATATGTAACCAAGAGGACATTTTCCTTACATATCACTTTACTTGCGTAAAATGGGAAATTAAAATATGGTTGTGATTACTGTACACATAATATATACTGTACACTAGCATCTTTTTCCAGCACTGACTGGCTTGTTCATGAAAATTGGAGGGGAAAAAGTAAAACTAGCACAGCTTCCCCAAGATCCCCATCCTCAAAGCACAGACTCTCTGAGACTCAAAAGAATGGAGATCTCAAAACATCTTTGATATTCTTATGCCTTTGAAGTTTTTGGCAATGACGACGTGGCCATTCAGTATCAATGAATAATGGCCTTGACCTGTCTTGGACTTCAGATAGGCATCTTTCTTCTTTGGCACAGTTTCTGAAAACTTACACTTTTCAACGTTTAATGTAACATCTATAGTTTGAGATGTTGGAAGTCTGTCACAGAACATTTTTATTTCAGATCTAAATACTTCCTCTACTATAAATCACTTATTGAATAAGACTTGTAATCCAAATTTCATGTTTCCTCTTTCAGTTGTATACCACGTGTATTTATCACCTATCCATCATATTTCTATTTGTGCTCTGCACTGACAACCTGATTTTGCATCCTCATTTACTTAGGATGCATTAATGTCAATATGTCTGAAGTTATGCCCTTGGTTAAATATTTCACAAACTTGTAGCTTTAACTGATAAATTCTGAGGACAAATCTTATCTTCTACTTTGATTCCTTATATACCACAACTGAATCTGTCAGGTCTGAAATTACCTTTTTAGGGTTTTGTTTTGGGGTTTTTTTTTTTGGCCATTTCTTTCTTCACTTCCTAGCACTTAGTCTTATAAAGAGACTTTGCCAGTATGTGTAAAATTTTCTTTTTCATAAAGTACAATTATTTTGGCAATTTTTTTCTGAAATATCATTATAAATAAAGTATTGTTCAGGCACCTAACTGGAAGGGGGGAAAAAAAAAGATAGGCAATATCTTTTGGAATTCTGTAAAAAGCACAAGCACTTTAATTAGATAATTTTTTTAATATCCTATCCAGTTTTAAAGATATAGTTTGTAGACTTATTTTTAGAAGTAGAAGTTTTTCAAACATTTATTGTTTTAGTGTACTTTAGACGTAATTTGCTTTATCAATGCAGAATTTCTATGTAGAAATCTTTCAAATTTGAATTGATCGGTTTTTAAAGTGAGAACATTTACTGTAACAAATGTTATATGTAAAACATAGGATTTCATAATTCTATGATATTATTTAGTTACACTTTTTCTTCTTATTACACCAAAGTAATTTTAAAAACACAAAACTAGTTTCTCTCACTCGCCTGTAATGAGCTCAGTCAGAGTTGTTTACAAAATCCTTTTATAGTCCATTAAAATTCATTTTCTTGTGGCAGTAACATCCATAAGTAGTTTTCAGGTAGACAGGCAGAGAGCTGTTCTTCCGAACATTATACAAAAAACTTTTTTACCAGACCATGACCCAAACAAGGAGAATTAGATTTTGGTTTAGAGACTACACGACCATGTTACAAGTTATTGTAAATTTTCCCAGAAGAGAAAACAACAAGATGTTTTCAGAGCCATCCCTAAGGACTCTGATGCAAAGGTAAGATTCCTTTCCCAAATACATTAGCATGCAGTTGCATTCACATAACACACATTGACTCCAGTGCTGTTTCAGTATTTTGTTTATTTTCAGTTAATTTTTGCCACCACAACTATGAGCAAAAAGCTTCTTATATTTTTAACAGAACATTGAAAAATGAGAAAGGAGCACTAAAATCCGTTAAGTGATTTGATGGTAAAGTAAAACCAAAATTATGACAAAAACAAAACAGAAAACCAAACTTTAGAGAGATAAGGGACTGATTAGATCAGTCAATATATATAAATATATTTATTTTATCAAAGAGAAAATAGAGAGGTGACCTGATTGCACTGGACATCACAATATCATTATCTGGGACATAAAAGTAGAGAAATCAAATTCAGAAATATATGTATGTATGTATGAACGTGTATCTTGAATGTGGTAACCACTGAATATTCTAGGAAAGGAAGAGCTGGATTCTATATTTCTTGGCAACTTCAACTTAAAATCACGTGATCCTCTGGAATAAAGCTAAACACTACGCATTGACTTTGACTGGCTGAAATTCTACCATTACAAAAATACCAATCAACATATGATGATTTAAAGTTCCTGACTGGCTGGTGTATGTTTTCAGTACACTTTCTGAACTTTCATCTGGTCTTTTCTTTAGACCTCTTTGACTGCATGTTTTGAAATAATCGTTTTCTTCCTTTAAGTGAACAAAATCTTGTCACAATTTTTTGTTCATGTAACTCTTGTCTATATGCCAGTAAACTATCCAAGTATATAAATATAGTTTATCTAATTAAAACCGAAGACATAGAATCATAGAATCATTTAGGTTGGAAAAGATCCTTCAGATCATCAAGTCCAACTGTAAACCTAGCACTGCTAAGTCCACCACTAAACCATGTCCCTAAGTGCCCACATCTACACGTCTTTTAAATACCTCCAGGGATGATGACTCCATCACTTCCCTGGCAGCCTGTTCCAATGCTTGATAACCCTTTCGGTGAAGAAATTTTTCCTAATATCCAATGTAAACCTCCCCTGGCGCAACTTGAGGCAGTTTCCTCTCGTCCTATTGCTTGTTCCTTGTCGGGACAAGAGACTGACACCCACCTGGCTACAACCTCCTTTCAGGTAGTTGTAGAGAACGATAAGGTGATGTGCATATGTAAATGTATACATAATATGTGCATGTATGAGATACTCATATATATGATGAATACTTCTTTTATTTTATGTTCAAGCAGTGATCTTTCCACAAAAATCAGTTCCACGTTGCTCCTACTCTACTATTTTTTTCAACTCTACTGTGTGAAAGTCTTTAAAATTAGAAAAATATATGCCATGTTAATTGACGTGGATGTAATTTTATCATTTATACATTAAAAAGAGAATGGCAAATCTGGGAACAAGGGTAATATAATGAAGATGCTGTTGTGATCTGGCAGTACACATTTAGTATTTCAGTTACATAAACCTGTTGGTTTTGGAAATAACCTAGAGTCTGATTTTTGTTGATTCCAATGAACACATATGCCCAGGTATTTGTGAAAATCCACCAGGATAGTATACCCTATTGAGCTACCAACAGCTTTATCCAATTAAGAAACTAAATATCGACTCTGGTAAGTTTCATAGTGTTTTTCTACTCTTGAAAGATTTTCTGGATATTTCTCCTTTCTAGCATAAAATACCACTGGTAAGTTTTGCATCAAAATTTTTAGGCAAAGTTTAATGAGAATTTGTAATTTGGGCTATATAATGCCTTATGTACATTTTAACAAACTTAACATAAACCATTCGTAACATAAACCGTTACTGGAACAAATGATTTACAAATAAAGTCAGAGTTCAAAGAAAATTAAAATTTCTGTTTTATGGCACTCTTCCAAAGTTGTGGAAAGAGGTTTCAATCTTACTGACTGAAATCTAAGAAATCAGTTGGAGACAACTCTGTTAGTTTTCAAGATGCTATTGTTCATGTGTTTTATTTAGTGACCTTTGGAGATAATAGAATATCTGTTGTTACCCTTACTGGGGAGGGTCAGAGTTTAAATACTCTAAACTGAGTGTGACATCCAAACTCATCACAGCTTTGTGGAAGGAAATAAGTCCATTTCTCATACATGACTTGGTACTTTGTGTATGGCTGATGCCCAACACAGGACTTCTCATTTGCAAACCTGTCTGTAACTAATCTGCTGTTGTGCCATCTCTAAGCCTGCCAGTAATTTTGTTTGCTAGTTATTTTATTATTATATTCCCACATTTAAATTATTTCCTCAACATTTTGAATCTCATTTGATTACTCTTAGTCCCATTTTTTATGCTTTCATAGTACTACTATTTCCTTGTTCCCTTTGCATTTATTTCCTGTTCCCAGTTCTGCTCCACATTCTCTTTAGTTTTTATTTGCAAACCTAATTAAAGTGCTGTTTATCTCTTCCCCCAGACAATTAATGAGTATGTTAAATAATATGGGTTTTGTTGCAGCTTCCTTGCATACTTCATTGCAGATCTCAGGTCTAATAGTTCAGAATGTATGTGTTGCAGCTTTTCTGCTTGTTCCTCTTCAGGTGGTTTGCTTTTCATATAACTGCTTTTATACCCAGGTAAATATGTTTAATTATACTGGTAAAGGTTTTTGACACATTATCAAATGACCTAGTAAAATCTAGGGTGAGGCGAACAAATAGTCTACCGTTAGTTAATTTATAAGTAGGTGAGGGAAGTAAATTATTCTACCATTAGTTAATTTATAAGTAAGCACTTGAAAACCAATGACTGCTTGAATACAATAATCTTTGGATTGCCATTGCTTAATTATATTAGAATTTTACCACCCAGATTTCCTAAGTCTGTTTTGTTTTGCAGACTGAGCAGAGTCCTTGTTGGATACATTAGAGAAATTTCTTTGCACCACACATATTCAGAGTCCTAAAGCATTCCTAAACTAAATAGGATATGATAGCTTAGAGAATTGATGATGAATGTTTTGCTCCAGCAGATTATTCCATGCAACAGTTCATAGTAAGAGCAGCTGGAGTCAGAGAATCTTATAATTAATTGCAGACAAAGTATACTATGATGCAAATTCAGCTCCTTCAAGAAGAATGTATATGCAAAAATATGCTTTATACAATTGCTTTTGTATAATATTTCAGATATCACATTCACCTGTTTATTCATATTTTTCTTCTTCCAGCCGGAGACAATACTTTAAGTCTTAATTATTTTAGCTGTGAGAATTGCTTAGTTCTACTTTGTGCAAGAAAAGATACAAATTTAAAATGGTGTCTGACTGTGACACTAGATGGAGCTATCTCTTTGAAATGAGTCAACTCTATTGGAAAGTCAACTTTTGTTCCACGTGTGTCATACTGCAAATTATCATATAAGAGAAAAAGAAAATAAAAAGGAGAAAAGAATAAAGAGGAAAAAAATCAAGATAAGAAACCAAACAAATAATATAATTATTTAAATTATTATGAAAAGGAGTCCAGAATAATTTCAAATTAAAATATATAGGATGATTTTTTTTAATACACTGAGAACTTTTTCCAGTGGTAATTTTTATCAAAGTACTATTGAGAACTTAAGGTCTGAAGAAGCTTTGGTAGCCTTTAAGTAAAATGAAATTAGTTAACATTTAGTTGCTTTGTTACAAATGATGCAGTAGCATTACGTAGTGTTACTTTTTTATCATTCCTCTGCTCATCACAGATATTTCAGCAAGGAATATTGAACAAGGGTAAAACAACTAGATTTTTTGTTGTAGTTCGTATTTTGATCCCATCAGCAATATGATTGTACCCTGCAGCTACTGCTCCTTGGAAGCTAACAACTCAATATCCAACTTCTCCATGCACGCAACTGTAGGCATTTGGTTTTCAGAAGATAAAATGATGTCAAAACACATCATCTAAAGGTAGTTCCAATTAGAACCAAAAACTGTATTTGTGGATGGAACTTTTCTTACAAGAGGTTATTAAAGTTGTTTAATTAAAAATAATTAAGAAGGATTCTTTGTATTAAAGTTCAAAACAAGTTCTGTGGATTTATGGGGCCTTGGAAGGAATGACTTTTAGTGAGACTCATCTAAAATTTTCCGTAGGATGCTTCAGTTTTACAAGATCTTGTCAGAAGCGTAAGAACAGAAATAGGAAAGCTGGCTAAGAAACAAAAAGTAAGTACACACAGTTAGATTAGCTTTCCCATGGATTACACAAACCGTTTTTTTTTTCTTTTTTGAGTTTCCGAAAAAGGCTTTCCACAAGCTGTGCCAGATGTCTTTCTCCAGTGCCACATCACCACTCTTTGAATCCTTTGAATAGCAAGACCACTCTTGGCTAGCACTAAGAGTGCTACAGTCTTTTTCAAAACAAACAGAAAAGATAAGGAAATCTGTAGCTAATTTCTTTACATTCTAGCCAAAAACAAATTTCCAAAGTTGCCAGTGTGTGGCTAGACTGTCAAACCCTAAGGTGTACCATGTAGTGAAAATCCCTGATTTTCATGAAGAATGTTTTTTCCTTTCTGAAACTGCTAAATATGTCTCCTGTGCATCTTCCCCATACTTTGCTATTTTCAAATAGGCACAAATTCTGCACCTCGTTAATCCATTTTGCATTGGAAAACCTTTTGTTAATTGACTTTGTATTTCATTGTCCATCTTTGTGGTTACTGCAGGTAGGTAAAATAATTGAGAAAGGTAAAGTACTTGAGAAGGACTTGGGGTTACTGGTGGATAAAAAATTGGACATGAGCCAGCAATATGTGCTTGCAGCCCAGAAAGGCAATCTTATCCTGGGCTGCATAAAAAGAAGCATGGCCAGCATGTCGAGGGAGGTGATTCTTCTCCTCTTCTCTGCTCTCATGAGACCTCCCCTGGAGTACTGCATCCAGTTCTGAGGTCCCCAGTACAAGAAAGACATGGAGCTGTTAGAACAGGTCCAGAGAAGGGCCATGAAGATGGTCAGAGGGCTGGAACACCTCTCCTGTGAAGAAAGGCTGAGAGAATTGGAGTTGTTTAGCCTGGAGAAGAGAAGGCTCTGGGGACACCTTATTGCAGCCTTTCAATATATAAAAGGGGGCTTAGAAAGATGGAGAAAGACTTTTTATCAGGGCCTATAGTGACAGGACAAGGGGGAATGGCTTTAAACTGAAAGAGGGTAGATTTAGATTTGATATAAGAAAGAAATTCTTTATGAGTGTGGTGAGACACTGGAACAGGTTGCCCAGAGAAGCTGTGGATGACCCATCATTGGAGGTGTTCAAGGTCAGGTTGGATGGGGCTTTGAGCAACCCGATCTAGTGAAAGATGTCCCTGCTGATGGCAGGGATGACAGAGATAGACTAGATGATCTTTAAAGGTCCCTTCCAACACAAACCATTCTATGATTCTATTATTCTAAGTACCTAAGTTTTTAATTTAGTTATGATGGCAATCCATCATGTGCACATGATAGCTCTTGGTCCATGAAACAGGATTATTAGATCATAATAAACCAGTGCCTTAAAAAGAGTTCTGCTGTGGGAAAGATGAGAGGTGAAGCTCAATTAGTGGGCTTGGTGAACACACCTCAAAAGTCCATTTAATCCATTTTACTATATTTGCACAGTATGTAATCTTCTGAAAACAGAATAAAACAAAACAAAACTTACTTATCTGAAGAGCATAGATTTCAGCTGGAGATTGTTGTCAAATAATAGATTAACAATAGATTTGGCTTTCTTCTATTTACTATACTAAGAAAATATATAATTTGTCTTTAATATAAATTTTATGCCATTCTGAGTTGCATGGTCAGAAGAAAGTGACAAATAATAGTAGTAATAATAATAATAATTAATAATAATAATAGCAACAACAGCAGACATTAGTTCCCTGCGTAATCAATATATAAGTTATTCATATGCTCTAAGTTTTTGAAAAAGCACCGAGATGATGGACTGTAAAATTTACAATGATGCCATTCATAATGCAATGTTCTAGCAAATGATTAAAGATTTTAATTTCTTATGTTTCAGAGTAAAACAAAATGTGCTACAATATTTATGAAAGAAAAATCTCCACAGAGTTTGATGGCGTCTGTTCTGCACACTCCAAGCCTTCATTGCTATGGAAATCAGGAAGTTATTTCTAGAATACATTATTGCCTTCTCCGGCATGTGCTAGTATAAGACACAGAGAAAAGTTCTCCATCTTGCTTCCAAATGAATTATGGCTAGCCAAGCTATTTGGAAAAATAAGAACAAATTCTAAGTAAATGCTGAAGTTAATGAATAACGTACAGGGAAAGGGAATTTTAAAAAGATGAAGAACAAATTTAAATTTCACAAATAACTATCACCCAAGTTCTGTGTCTCATATGGCCTGTCCTACTTGAATACTTATGAATAGAAATTATTAAACAACTTTGTAAACTTACAACAACATTAAAGACTGTTCACATTCCTGACAGTTGTACTGAAAGCACAATGCATGCTACTGACACAGTTCTGCATATACAAACTGATTACATTTATTTGCATTAGTCTGGGTTGCTAAAGATGAGTTGAAGTTACAATACAAATTGATTTTAGGACTGTTGTATGTGCTTCAGTTTCAGGAGTGATCTTGATTTTGGTTAGTACTTGTTAGCAGATTCTTGGAAGGTAGCCTATTGAGAAAAAAAAGAAAGAAAGGGGGGTAGAGAAAGCTTAGCTGTACTGGAAACACACAAATGAAAGCAGTCTTCTGTTTTGCAAATACACTGTATTTTCTGAGAGCAATGAATAGCTCTCTGAGGAATAAAACATTTGTGAGAGTGCAAAAAGGTTTCTGGTTTTTTTTTATTGCTATGACATTAACATAACTTAACAAGCTTCAAACACTGGAAGTAGGTTAACAGGATTAATGTTTAGTTTTAGGTGATTAACAGACTACTTGCAGAGCAGTCTTATTTCTGGTATGTGAGAAAAATGAAAGTATAATGAAGTCGTGCATGAAACTGAGTTTCTCCTTGAGGAATTGATTTTTCATTAACCATTTAAATAGTAAGTGATGATTAAAATACAGAACAATTCACTCAAAATTCCCATTTATTTAGTTCCATTAGATTTATACTCAGAGACTAAATTGGTTGCAGAGATCAGCATAGTTATCCCAGTGACTGGCACCAGATAAAAATCTAAGAGCGCTGGTGAGATTTTTTTGGTTCAAATTCAAAAATGACGTGAGTGGGTGTTTCTTGCCAAAACTTCTGTTACAAGTACCATAAATCAGTCTTGGAGCTAAAGTCTGTTCTGAGTATTTGCTAGGGTTTTTGTGTAATCAATACAGATTTACACATGTGTAATGTAAAGTCTTATGTGCAAGTAGAATACAAAATGGGAACACTAGATGAAGTAATGTAACTGGTATTAATTTTAATTGGGATAGAGAGGTACAACATATTTTGAAGGTAGCAAAGGAGAAAACAGCATGAAAATAATTAGCACTATTTTAAAATAGGTGATTTTTTTTCCCTTAGCACATTTCTATGAATTTCCTCTCCTGCAGTGATTATACCACTTATTTCCTTATAGATCTCTTACAATGCATGCTGTAGCTGTGTGAAAGAATTCCCAGTGGTGCACTGAAACTTTTCTTTTAGTTTTGTACTTTCCTTACCAATTTAAATGAAACAGGATTTTCATTTTTATTTCCTCACCCAGCTCCTAAAATGTAGGTTTTAAAAATGTCACCATAATTGTTTCTAGACTATGCATACCTTCTTTGCTCTTTTTTTTTTTAAATCTTTTCTCCAGTGTCTTTTACATTTTAGTGTGTGATAACATCCACTTTATAAAAAAGAATTAATCTGCTAAGTAGGTCCCAAATAATTATCTCCCATTTTTTCCAAGAACTACATTATAATTATCTTTCTGAATATCAGTGGTTTTCTAGATCTATAAATGAACCAACGCCAGACAGAACTTTCAGATATCTACTGTTCCAGCACTATGAAAAATTGAGTTAAAAAAAATCTTTTTTTTGCTTTGTTTCCCAGATATTTTTTTTTTTTAGAGCTGTGCCAGTACAAAGTGAGCAGCAATGTGTGGTCTTTTCATCCCACATTTGAGGATATTGCTTAGTTTCCACACACAAAACTGGCTTTACAAGTAAGTAAATAGAGGATTGGAGCTGATTGAAATGCTTGAAATAAATGATTTCTGATTGAAGCTGGTCAACCTTTTATTACATCCTTAAATTTATGTAATTCCATGGTAGAGCAGGAAAAGAACAGGTTAGGGACTTCAGTAACTAGGGTGTTTTCAAATACTGATCCAGATGAGTTAATTTTAGGCTAGTTAGGGCGGTGGTTGAAGCAAGTCTCAGAGCTGTCATTAGTTATTTCTAAGAACTTACAGAAAATGTGTGGAAGTCAAGACTGGAAAAAGGAAAGGATGGGATGGCTGTGCCAAATTTTGGCAGCTCTCCTAGGTAGATGGATGTCATGCAAGAGATGTCTGCACTGAGTGGAGAACAGTCGATGTCACCTGTGTTTATCGCAAAAAGAAAAATTTGTAGACAGTATGAAATGTTTAGGAAGTCTTACCTTATCTTCCTTGTAGCAGTACAATACATAACTTTTTTATTTGTCCTCCTGGTTATGGACAACAGGTCCTTCCTTTTTGCAGTACCACATCTATGTATAAACATGGAACATAGTGTATCTATCTTTTCTACCCCTTCATATATGTAAAGACATATCCCCTCAGCTGCCTAGTGAGTAACTACAAGAACTCAGTTCTTTCAGATTTTCCTCATCATGTTTTCTTGACTTTAAATCATTCTCTCATCACTCTGTTATTCCCTGGCCTCTTGCATGAACATAGCCTTGTTTACTGAGCCATAACTTTCCTCAAGTGTTGTGTCCAAAACTTTCTGTACTGCTCCAGATGAGGCCTTTCCACTGCTAACTAGAAGAAAAGGATTATGCTGTGTGTTATACTGATACCAACCCAGTTTAAGCAACCCACTGTAACATTTGCTTTTTCCACCACAGTATGACATATGCAAGTTCAGAACAGTTCTTGTCCCTCTCTACCAGGGACACAGCCCTTAAGTTTAATAAGAGAACTTAATAACTATGTTTTGAACACTGTTTAACTATGATTCGAACAATATTTTTGCAGTAATTTCCCATTTTTGCAGACTTTTTGTAGTAAGTCCATATTTTCGTGATAGCTTCTGAACACGTCACATAGGGCAGCGCCTAAATCTTTACAGGATTCTGGATATTTACAGTAATCCTCAAGGCCTATTACCTTGTCAAAGAAGGAAATCAGATTGGTTTGATATGATTTACTCTTTAAAATCCATTTTGACCATTTCTTATCACATCATTACACTCTAGATATTTGCCTATAGCATGTTTATTATTTGTTCTTATATTGTTCTAGAAACTGAATTTAGATTTGTAATTCTATAGCTATTCACTCTCCACCTTTCAAAGGTAGACATGATAGGAGAGGTTACAGCCTAAGCTGTACCTAAATTAAACACTGAAGCTTGTTGCCTACCTAGAGAGGTATCCAGCTCCTTACTATTATTTGGCCTGAAAGTTTTTGGTGTCTAAGTTTAGGTACCTTTATATGCTCATAAATGCCATCCTTGAGTCACATGCAACCCAAATTTCAGGTCAAAACCCATCTAAATGTTGTTGGGAATGTCTGTAACATTTGTTACTAGAAAGAGTTTCACTTCTTTTTGGATATTCACTACTGTGATTGTCTGTGACCTAGAGCCTCCACTCAGATCCTACGAGAGGATGGCCTGGCTCTCCATGGCTAGCTCTCTTCCCTTTCCTGGCCTTTTCTGTCTTAGTTCTTCATTTCCCAGCGTTGCTCAGGCAAATCCTTTCCACTGTACACGCACATTTCATCCTATTTGGCAAAAATCTAAAACTGGTCAGGTGAAGATTCCCTGAAAGAATCTGTCTCTCATATAAACGTCCACACTGCAGATGCCTTAAGTCAAACGTGATCAATATCCCTCCTACTTGCTGGAGAGAAATGCAGTGATGGCTGTGAACAAGGAAATTGCTAAATCCAAACAGCGCAGTTCCCCCATTTTGGAATGGCACTCGGTTTATCCCCACAATCAGACTTCTAAGTTCTTTGATAAATAGAGAACACTAAGTCACTTTTTCTTCCAAAGGACCTTTTCTGATTTTTTTTACAATTTTATTACTGAAAATTTGTATGACAATGGCAACAGGAAATGAGAAAGAAAAAGAGCAAAGCAATTTTTGTGCTCCTAGAAACTGATCCCTTTTCTGGAACAGAATTCTACTCTTCCTTACACCCTTTACATAGATTAACAGGTCAGTTCTGATTGAAGTAGATGAAATAAAGAAAATTCAGTTGTTTGCTAAAAGCCTCTGAGATATACAATAATGTAAAGTAGCATGGCAAATGAAAACTGACTTGAAAGTTCAATCAATTATTCCTTGCAGTGCAGTAGTTTTCATTATTCATGAAAACTACCATCCAAAGATGGAAAATAATGACATTACCCTGCTACTTAATCATATATATTATTTGCATAATTATTTTCTCAAAGAAATGATTTTTTTTGTTTCTGAACACAACTTTGGTTTTTATTTCTGAAAATTATGTTTTTTGTTTCTGATTTGAATTATAAATTCCAATAGGAGCTTTTTGTCAAGTAGGCTTGCCCATGTTTCTGCTTCCTCTATTTATCATGATCAGGTAACATATAAACCTGCACTGGTTCAATAGGCTTACAGAAACACATACCTTTCTGTAAACCTTTTTGTTTGACATATGTTCTACAAGTAAAGGTAGTAGTTAAAATTATAACTTCATCTGTCTGAGTTACCAAATTACTAGGAATCAACTAGCAAAAAAGGAAGCAATTACCCTCCTTTCTGGGTAATTATCTGAGTATTTAAAACATTTGGAAGACAGGACAACAACAAATTTAAAATATTGCATTAGAAGCTGCAGAGTAGGAACCACTATGCTTCCCAAAAGTTACTCAACGTAGCAATGAATTACTCTGACCAGTAGGAAAAGATAGGAGAAATGGTTAATGTTATTCTAAATTTTAGTCCTTTCTTTAAGAATCTTGATACTAGAAAGTATCTCTGTTTCAGGAAAGCATATTATCTTTCTTATTTCCTATGAATATGTTACAAAATCCAAACAAACCCTGAAGTGGCCTGTGACCTTCATGGAACTTGAAAGAGCTTTATAAAATCGCAAGCCACATGCAGCAGACAAATGTCTGTCTCTGTTTCAGTGGGCTTGTGTGAGATTATATGGGTGGATTTACTGAGGTATTTATTTATATGATATCTCATTTCTGGAATACAGTGTGTGCTACTGCTTTCAAAAGGCTCATTCCAGTTCTCAGAAACAAGAACAACTGTGTCATCTCTTTAGTTTTTCTTTACCATACTGGCAATTTTAAAAATGTTATGCTTTCTCTTTTATATGTTTTGATGAATGAAGTAAGTAAGATAATAGTTATGAGATATTGACAGTGGGATCGAGTGCAACCTCAGCAAGTTTGCAGATGACACCAAGCTGAGTGGTGCCATCGACACGCCAGAGGGACAGGATGCCATCCAGAGGGACCTGGACAAGCTGGAGAAGTGGGCCTGTGTGAACCTCATGAGGTTTAACAAGGCCAAGTGCAAGGTCCTGCACCTGGGTCAGGGCAACCCCTGGTATCAATACAGGCTGGGGGATGAGGGGATTGAGAGCAGCCCTGCCAAGAAGGACTTGGAGGTACTGGTGGAGGGAAAGCTGGACATGAGCCAGCAATGTGCGCTCGCAGCCCAGAAGGCCAATTGTATCCTGGGCTGCATCAAAAGAAGCGTGGCCAGCAGGTTGAGGGAGGTGATTCTGCCCCTCTACTCTGATCTGGTGAGACCCCACCTGGAGTACTGCGTCCAGCTCTGGAGCCCTCAGCACAGGAGAGACATAGACCTTTTGGAGTGGGTCCAGAAGAGGGCCGCGAAAATTATCAGGGGGATGGAACACCTCTCCTATGAAGAAAGGCTGAGAGAGTTGGGGTTGTTCAGCCTAGAGAAGAGAAGGCTTTGGGGAGACCTTATTGCAGCCCATCAGTACTTAAAGGGGTCTTATAAAAAAGATGGGGGCAAGCTTTTTAGCAGGGCCTATTGCGACAGGACAAGGGGGAATGGCTTTAAACTACAGGGGGGTAGATTTAGACTACCACTGAGGGTGGTGAAACACTGGCACAGATTGCCCAGAGAGGTGGTGGATGCCCCATCCCTGGAAACATTCAAGATCAGGTTGGAGGGGGCTCTGAGCAACCTGATTTAGTTGAAGATGTCCCTGCCCATGGGAGGGGTGTTGGACTAGATGACCTTTAGGAGTCCCTTCCAACCCAAACTATTATATGATTCTATGTTTCTATGATTCTATGATCCTATGTACTTTGAGTACCTATTTGTTGTATGTACTGTACATATTGTACATACATAAAATACATATATACAATATGTACATATTGTACATACAAAGTACAAAAGTACTTTGAGTGAGCAACTATTAAACCCCCTTTCTACCTTTGCTGGTGGCTTTGTGAAAAGTTGACTTGTTTGTTTTGGTTACATTTGTGTTATATGTTGAAGATTTTCCATTTCTAATAGCTAGAGTCCCCTTTCTTTTTCATGTTTTTCAAGTACAGTTAGGAGATCCATCTTTAATTCTTTCTTAGTTCAGAAACACTACTGAATGTACTATGAAATTCATAGTTTCTGTGCTCTTTTCTATAGATACAATAGTTTTTAAACATTCCAGACCAGATACCATTTTTAAAAATACCATACCGGACTGTTATTTAAAAATACCAGGCCAGATACATGGAGTTTGGGGTTTCCTATGCTTTTTACTTTAGCGTAGAAAGCTTAGAAGTCTTGGGGGTACAGGGACTGCCCTTCTCATGAATCATAGTTTCTGTAAGCCTGTATACACAGATAGCAGGAAAATACACAGCTGCTAATTGAAACAGAGGACATATGTTGATACCAGTCCACTTCCTGAAAATTTCAACACTTTGGTTTCTGCATTTTCCAAAAATACTGTCTTAAGCTATTTTCAGAGCTGGCTGACAGCATGCATCCTAACTTAAGGAGTAAGTTAGAAAGATACTTTGTGGAGGTGTTTCAAAGAATTTATAAAGGAAGGATATGCAAGTGTATATGTTATTCATTTCCTGTCCCTTGTAGGTATGCCAAATGAATTTGCATAGAGATTAAATTATCTTCAATAATTTCAGCAATTTAATTGAATTTGTACATACACATAAAATTGTTCTGCCCTATCTGTTACAATTTGAAACTATTTTATAGAGACAGAAATTTCCCAAAAGCTATTAAGCCTACAGTGAAGTAAAAAATGTTCCTTTGTCTATTTGTTTTAGTTAGGCTCCAGCTTAAATTGTCTATGGGGAAATAATAATAAAAAATAAACCCCAAAAGCTCTCTTTCTGCAAAGCACTGGCTCATTAATAGCTCAAACTCAAATTCAAATAGCTCATGAATTTCTATAGCACAAACATTTGTTGAAGTAAATTACTTTTCCTCACATAAGAGGGAAAGGGTCACAAGCACGAAGTTCTTGGACAGAGAAAACAGCATTTATCTGCTGATTCATCCAAAATGGAGACGCTAATACGTAGAGCTTGTATCCTGGCAGGTGAGAGCAATTACCATTATTTGGGATATAAACAAGGTAGGGGTATTTCAGGGAGCCTGAGGGAATGGAAGGAAAAAGTAATAGTAAGACCATCTATGCATTTGCTTAGGTGAGGCTGATGTTTTATTCTTTTGAATTTTGTTGTTAGTGTTGAAGTTCAGATAGGAGTCTGTGCTGATGAAGACAGTCCTGCTGCTGTGAGTACTCATTTCTATTTGGCAGCTCTAAATAAAGGATGTTCATTTTGCTCTACTGGACAAGAATTCACCGAAGCCACAAAATGAGAATAATAATAATATTTTAAAACACTTGGGAAGAGTTTGCTGTTCTTTTTAAAACTTAGACTAGATCTTATCCATCCAAAAGAATATAGAGTTCTTGGACATCCTTTTGTTCTTTACTGAAAAGAAAGCTCTCAGATTTAAATGGGAGTTAGATCTGAGAAAGAAATGTCCATCTTGCTATAGTGTTGTCTGTCTTGGCACTACTAGGCCGACAGGCAGCTGAGAACCAAGCATGCCCAGTGTGTTAAGCTGATAGTGGAGTTCTGGTTAAAAGTGCGTGTATGGCTTCTATCAGTCTCCCTGTCATATACTGATTTTATGCTAATATCTAATTGGAAGCTGTAGGTTCTCCTGTAGCCTGTGACCCCGTGCACTTATCTTGGAAAACCAGCTTCCAACTTTGAACTGGAGACTTGTGTTTTATTTCTAACTTTATATTGAATGCACAAATGAGCAATGTCAGAAATCAGGCCAGGATTTTCTATTATTCCACTTCTAATTCATGATTTTCTCTACACTGTTAAATTCCAGGTGGAGGAGCTAAACATATTTCCCTAAAATTTTCTGCCTTACAGGAAGCACGTGGCTCAATCACCTCATCTAAAGGCTGGGCACTGCTGAAGTTTCTAGGAACGAATGGGAGGCCTACTAGAATGGAAGGAAGACCAGCCACCTGGAGGAATGCTGATGGTGACATGGGTGTTCCCAACTCCAGGATTCTCCTTGAATAACATGAGGTTAATGCATATTTCCTATACTCTGTCCATTTTCTATCTTAGCTTTTTCCATCTGGAAAGTCACTGGTGTGCTCATCCAGTGGATGTGTGGTCATTTTGTGGATTATACTGACATCTTGGCAGCATAATCTTACTTGTGTTTATGTGGATAGAAATTCAGGAGGAAGCTTTAATCTTCCCTAAACATAACTGATAAGCAATAATTCCAGAATTCATCTGGAATTCATCCAAATTTATCATCTAGAGGAATTAAACTTTAGATTAAAAAAAAACAACCAAACAAAAAAACCCCAATATCTACCCCAACCCTAAAAAAACCCAAAAACCTACCAAAAAACCCTAACAAACAACAGTGTCCTGGTTTCAGCTGGGATAGTTAAATGATCTAGTTTGTAGTATTATTACTATTATTAATACATTGTATTAATCTGTAGAATTATACTATTATTATTATCATAGTATTCACAATGACTAGCCAGAAGCAGGCATACAAACTAGTTTTGCCATTGGACAAAACATTTGTAAAATTACACCCCTAGATTCTGAAAGCTATGAAGCACCCCTTGCCTGTGTACCCACTAATCCCCATACACTGTGCAGACATGAGCCTTGTCGTTTCAGAACAACATGTTTTATAAAGCAATTTTAACTGGGACATTTCTGAAATTTTGTATACACCTTGTCCTGGTTTTGGCTGGGCTAGAGTTAGTTTCCTTCCTAGTAGCTGGTACAGTGCTGTGTTTTGGATTTAGGGTGAGAACAATGTTGATAACACACTGATGTTTTAGTTGTTGCTAAGCAGTGCTTACACTAGTCAAGGACTTTTCAGTTTCTCATGCTCTACTGACTGAGAAGACTGGAGGTGCACAAGAAGCTGGGAGGGGGCACAGCCAGGACAGCTGACCCAAACTGGCCAA
>NW_008824936.1:1074781-1099369 GCF_000699105.1 Pygoscelis adeliae | reverse complement strand
GAAGTGGTGGAGTCACCATCCCTGGAAGTATTTAAAAGATGTGTAGATGAGGCTCTTAGGGACATGGTTTAGTGGGCATGGTGGTGTTGGGTTGACAATTGGACTTGATGATCTTAGCGGTCTTTTCCAACCTTGATGATTCTATGATTCTAAGTTGCACTTTTCTTCCTTTTCAGGAGGAGGCTTACAACTATTTGAAATGTTAAGTTATGGCTTTTAATATCTGGAGAAGACAAGTATCTCAGTTAGTAAAAATCTAACTTAATTGTTTTCTAAATAAGAAAAATTACAGAACTTGAATTTTACAATATGAATGACATCTAGACAAAAATGTCACTTATTTCATAAAGTACAGCAACAGAAAACTGTGCTTAGATCTAAATCTATTTCCAACTGCTTACCACCCTGCTTTGGGGACCATGAAATAGGTAAGTAAACAAATACCATTGCTTTAAAAAACCACCAACAAAAAGAAAACGCTCTAGCATTGTCTTAGAATGCTTTCTTAGACAAATTTAGATAATGTGTATGAAACATTACTTAAACTTTGAAAATATTGGTTTTTATCTTTATTGCCTTTATTTTTGGAGGCAAAGGGGATGAAATATCCTATTATCTAGATGTATAAACCAAAAATACTTTGAGCAAAAGTATTAATTTAATTTCTAGAACAGTAGTGCAGTAATATTAGTAATATTAATTAGGCACTGTTCATGTATTTTTTTTCCTTGGAAGTTTCACATTTCTGCACAGGAATTATATGTATAAACAATCATACTGGAAATGTCTTTGTCAGTTTTTGTCATTAGCCTATTAGGAAAGATATTGTGGTACAGCTAGTGAAAAGAAGTGTTGTAATGCATGTAGCTGTTCACTATTTTGTGGGGGAAAAAAACAAGAGCATAATAGTCCAAGTAAATGGTGTGAGAATAACTTACTGCTTGAAAGTTATTCATTTGGACTTCTGCATCAGCAACACCTTTCTAGAGACTGAAATCAGTTCATGAACAGAAGACATGGCAACTGGACAATAAAAATCAAGTATGCTTTTAAAATTAAAATGAATTAAAAATATTCTAATCTAAAATTACAAATACAATACAACATACAAAATATGACAAAGAAAAATGCTTTATGCAAATGTACAGTACATTAAAATAGTTTGACAAATAGCTAACATATCCTATATTTTTTTCCTCCCTAAAGTACTACACTGATGTTAACTTGTCTATAGAAGATGCAAAATGAGTTGCATGACTATCTCATTTATCATATGTTTCTAAAAATATGATATGTCAGAGAAGGACAAAATAAAGATTGATTTCTCTCTGACCTCCTGGGAGAGAATTAGGCAGTAAATTATCACATCAAATATGATCAGCACCACCTCTGGCCAGGGATTTTAACAGATGTGACTCTAGACACTCATCACTTTCATTGCTGTTTGTCTGAGGTAATTTCTGAGGATGTGTGCTTTAAGAGATCTTTCTCATGGGGCTGAGAAATCTGTTCGGCTTGTGATAGAACTTGGGCCTTCACTTAAAGAATTCAGGATGCATTTTCTTAGCATTTACTAAATCTTAAATTTAGATGGAACCTTTTATAAGGAGAGGATGAAATGCCTCTATAGGGTATTTTTTCTATGGAGTTTTCTGCATCACTTTTTTCTTTAATTTCCTATATATCCTAAAATTTCAATTTTGGTGTCTATCAGCTTTCTAGATCTTTCTGTAGGTGTGATACATATTCTTTTCTCTCACCATCTCTTTCAAATGACTTCATAAGGAAACTGGAGAGAGGAAGCATGGATTAGAGTAGTCCAACTGGAGGTCAGATCTGATCAACAGAAAGCCTTTATATAGCTAATCTGTTCCAGGACTCTAGAAAATGTGATTAGTGGCCAGTAGCAACTTCAAAGCATAAAAGCAGAATCTTTTTCTGTATCATCATATTTTCTTTCTCACACAGTGTCCTACTCTGGAAAGTAATGAAAAGTAAGTAAACAGAACGGAGGTAGATTGGAATGAGAATGACCTTTCTGTAGCTGTATTATTCTTCTGTGGAGCATCCCAACCTGGAGCTTCAGGGCAGCTGGGGCTGGGGAATTCCTTGCCAACTTAATCTTGTGCTGGTACAGCTTAGTCAGGTCTTACTGGGGGAAAAAAGAAATTAACAGATATGGTAGGCAGAGTCCAAAAAAACCTTAATATCACAGAGGAACAATGGAGTCAATATAGTTTGTCTCCTGGGAACGGATGCTTAATCTTCTATATTAATGTTTTGATGAACTCTCCAATATAATAATTCACAAATAATTTTATTCTTTTAAAGATCCATCCTTGAAACTTGAGTTAATGTGGAGTGCTATCTTTATTTTTTTCTTCCAGAAAACAAATTATGAAATAGCAATGCTAAAACTGAATCAGTTTCACTATCTGTTCTGCCCTTTTCTGCACTGTCTGAAATTTACTTACCTACAACAGCCACTTATAGAGCATATGGCATCTGACAAGGGCAAGGATCCTTTTGAGACTTGCATTCAGTTATCAAATGCTCCATTGTTCCTGAAGACCTAAGAAATCTGCAGTACTTCTAGGTTAGGACACTTAAATCCAAGAAGTTTCATGAAGTAACCCTAGGAATTAGTTTCTGCTTCCCAGTATTATCAAGTGAGACACCATGATAATCTCAGTTTTCATATACATTCAACATTTTATAACTATAAATAAATTATAGCCAAAGCAGGCTAATTTATGCATATTTTTTTTTCTTAAATGTAATCATTTGTTCCTGACTATGAATTGAAGGAAAAGAGAGAAAGGGTAAAGAATAAAAAAAATTAAATCTCATGTCTGTTGTTTCATTTGAGTGTTTAACTGCTGCATATTGCATGGCATTTAATTCTTTCTGTAGAGGAGTTGTAAAAACTTATATGAATTCAGACATTGATTGTGTAGATATTTTGTTAAATTACTTAGTTAAATGCATCATTTGCTAGCTGATTCAGTTACATGGGTAACTGTGCTCCTCTTGGAAAGACCTTCTGTGTTTAGGACAGCTTTCAGGGAAGCTGAACACAGTATCCACTTTCTGTGATGCTGTTGAGTAATAACCACAAGCCTTTACATAAAAAGGCAGATGCAGCCAGCACTAATCAAGGGACATTTACAAGAAAAAGTGAATCTTGCTTAATATTGTGAAAAGAAAAAAGGAATTTACTTCCAGGAGATGGTCTTCCAGGAGATTGTGGCTTTCAAAAGGTTAGAGGCACCTGAAAGCCCCAGTACCTTCAAAGGGGGCCAGGATAAATTCAAGGAAGGAAAATTCACTGAAGACTACTGAACACATAGAAAGCTGCAGATGACCAGGAGCTCTGAGCTGATAATGATCACAGGTCACTGACAGAAGTATCACTTACCCATGATCTGTACTGATACTTTTTCTTAGACATATCCTTTGTTCACAGTTGAAGACAAAATACTTTGGCTAGCAGGATGGTTGTTTATCTCAATGTGGCTTTCCTATTTCTTATGGCTTTTTTGGGGGTATATTGTCTTCAGTAACTCTTTTCTTTTTAAAAGTGAAGAGGCAGGTATTCAGTCTTTTGTTCGACTTCCTACTCTTCACAGTTTAACTGACTTTATCTAATGTACTAGACGATGCATAGCACAAAAAAATGTGAGTTGTAATTAGGAGTATTCTTAAAGCTGTTATTTACCATTATCTATAATTTAGAGGTATTATCAGTTGATAGTTCAAAAACGAGGGCTTTGTTGCTATGTCATGTATCACTGTTTATAGCCCAAATTTACAGCTGTGTCTGGCTTGCTATAGAAATCAGAAGAAAATATAGTCATTGATTCCCCTGAGGTCACAGAATGTGTTCTCTAACAAGTATTTTCAACATGTAACCTAAAGCATTGCAAAGAAGAAAACAAAGTATATGCTTGCCTAAAGCTAAAGCTTTGCTCCTATAGTGAGCTCTGGGTACAGCCCAAACACTGTGTGCATTAGTACATGTGTCTCTTTGGAAACATTGGCCTTTGGACAGGCTACAGTTTGTGCCTACCCCTGTGCTTGTGTTGCACTCTGCGCAAGTCCGTGTGGCTTTGTATGTGTGTACAAACCTGTCTCTTCTGGAATTCTGCTTTTACCTGTTTCTTGCTTGTAACAGATCAAATCCAGATTTCTGTTCCTTACAGTGGATTTGCAAACCCCTTCATTTTAACATTTAACATATTTTTTTTAAAAGCTCAGAAATAAAATAATGTTAAATATGCTTGAATTCAAACCATGTGGCAAATAGATTAACTCTTAATGTTGAAATGGTCATTGAGAGCCCTGGCTTAAAAGAGATATTTCTTCTCAGCAGTGCCCTGAGCCATTTGTAACTATTGCAATAAGCGGTGACCTCCATAGAAGAATCACTGCTTCATTCAGACAGCCTCTATTATTAATTTTCACGTATAGAACTCAGATAAATGGATCCATTAAAATTAAATTCTGTATGTTATAGTAATATTATTTTAGTACTATTCTTCAGACTTTATTAGGTTTCCTGTGTACACTTTTGGATCTGTGGTTGCCTCCAACTGCCATGGAAATAAACTTCCTTCATCTTCAGAAAGCAATCAACATTTTGTTGTTTGCAAACAGGGATTTTTGAGAGAACGTTGAAAGAACCTTATGCTGGTATTTCAAAAGCTGCCTGAGAATTTTAGAGATATATCGCTTTCATTTCAAATGGCTTTTAAGGCTAGTACAAAATGTCAGATGAACAAACCCTGTCATATATCTTCACGCAGTACTTACACACGCAAAAGTGTTAGTTTTCCAACTACTACTAATCTAGTTTTTACTACCTAGTAATATACTTGAATTTGTGAGGGAAAACTCCGTGGTTTGTTTTTTACTTCACTCTACACCTAAGACAGACTTGGCTAATCACTCTAAGTGTGTTGTATATTTGCTACTTCCCATCTGACACTGTACCCTCTTAAAATCATTCAGATGTTTTAATTCTCTGCTAAGAATACCATGAGAACTATAATTCTTTCTTTTTAAGCTTTTCTACTACATTGAAGATTCATTATAATGGACATTACAGCACTTTTCTGAAAAGTCTATCAGACCTGCAGTTTAGTATGAGAAACAAGCATGGCATAATTTAAGCCAAAGTTTATCTCAGTCACTCTCATTACATTAATTAGTTTTGAAGCCACTTTTAAAGTGTAATGAGAATCTCGCTTGAGTGAAGTCCACAGGTTGTTAGTCATGTTAAAAAGCAAAAATTATTAATTAGATAAATAAGATCAAAAATTGTAAATTTGTATAACTTGATTTATCAGGTTAACTAGTGACACTCACTTGTGCAATATTTTCCTACTTCAGTTACAGAGACATGGAAACTCAATTCAGAAAGCAAATTCTTTGACATTTTCCTGGTCAGCGTTGGCTAGTCTGCTCAAGCATCTGCTCCTTCATTCAGTTAGTGAGATATCCTCAGTGTTAGACCTGTTATCATACAATGATGAAGTATCATTTGGTACAAACCATAAGAGAAGTGTCTGCAGGCAATTCATAAAATTATATTTGCTTTCTGTGATTCCATCGTTGCTTTATATCATAGGCCTTCTTGACCTTCACCAGGCACTGCTTTCTAATCAAAGTGATCAGTTCATCCTTTATTCTCACTGATGAGTCAGATCCCACCCTTGCACCTTTAAAATCTAACTAATTTTAACCTTGTATGCAAGCCATACACACCCACAGTGTTTGGCAAGCTCACATTTGTTCTCACTTTGACTGCACTTATTTTTGAACACATTGTCCTTCTGTTATCATCCTCATAGTGTCTGGGAGAACTTGCTCAGAAATAAAATCTGAGTGACCACAGGTGATGTCTCTTTCTAGTTCATTTAATAGCATGTAGTGAGAAAAAAATAATATCTCTCTCTGCCTGAAAGCAATGGAGTTAGGTCCACGTTGAGAAGATGGAGGAACAGGCTGTTTGTTACAAAATCCCATAGAGGCATCTCCTTATCTATTGTTTAAAAAGTCCTTCCAAGTTCACTTTGGAGATTCATGAAAGGAAACAAGTAGGATGGAAACCATGATTTCCCACTGCTCAGATATAAAAGCTAATTTCTTCTCACAGCACAATAAGCCAAGTTTCCACTGACTTCTACTCTGTACAGTTTATACCCATGAAGAACTATGTGAATACCTTGAGTAGGTGGCATTTTTCTGCTGTTGACTGAACAGGGCATAGGAGATTGTTTTCTTTGACTCTTTTTGCAGATAGTGATCATTCCAGTCCAATGTAGCATGTGAATTCTGGCATGATCGTACTGCCTGAGGTGTCTGTTGGTCTTGACTATGATATGCAAAACAATTTGTGATGGTCATGCTGGCACCGAGGATGAGCTTGTGAAAGAGGCCTCAGGGAATTCGGTAACCAGTTCCCTGAGTGAAGAGAAGAAATACATGAAATGTTTTCTACTGCTTAAAGTAGCAATAAATTCAGAGAAGACAGAATGATGTAGGGGGATGTAACATTAATAAGTCTGTATTTTCTTACAGTCAGGATTAAAGTTTTATTTGAAAAGACTTGCCCTCTTCTGGAACAAAGTTGTTACCATTCTTGAATACTTGAAAGCAACACAATTAGAACCGCAAATCTGACATAATTTCATTCTTTGACTATTATCAGGAAAGTAATCATGCCCTCCTTAAATAACTTGTGCGAGCCTGAGCTCCTGCAAGACAAGTAATCATTTGCATACTTATTAATTCTGACTTTTTTCTAAGTTTTTTTTCTCCCCTCTTCCCTTGGTTAGCTCTAATAGTGTTAGTGAAATATGTAACTACTATTCAGATATCTGAAAAAAAGATCACTCTTGAAAAGCAAAAATATTAATATTTTTATATCATAGTTCATAAATCCTACTTCATATCTGTCTTCTCTAGAAGCTCAATAGGAAGTTTCAAAAAGGAAATAAGTGGATCTCATGGCAATATGATAAAGTTTCATTGAAGTAAACTTATGTATGGGTAAAGCTTATAGGGCTTAAAATTTATTTTCGAGATGCACCTAAGACTTGTAACATGTTTTATTAAAAGAACAAAACAAAGTTTAGTAGATATGTTTCCCTCCTCAGGGACTGCCTTTTACTATTTCTGTTACCTTTTTTACAGTTCAGGTCTTCTGATGCAACTGAAATATAAAGAGGAGACAGCATAACTGTGTTTGTCAATTATTGGATCTTGAACAC
Source organism: Pygoscelis adeliae (assembly GCF_000699105.1). Taxonomy (NCBI): domain Eukaryota; kingdom Metazoa; phylum Chordata; class Aves; order Sphenisciformes; family Spheniscidae; genus Pygoscelis; species Pygoscelis adeliae. The sequence goes on along the minus strand of NW_008824936.1, from coordinate 1,092,095 downwards.
TAAGGAGTACTTGACCCATGCAGGATGTTAGCTGCAGCTATACAGCAGTCTAAACTTATTTTCTAACTAGCAGCCTGACTCAATTTTACTGCCTATTGGAGATGATAGGCAAATATTGAGGTTGTCATCCTCCATAAGAATTCTTAAAACAAAACAAAACCAGAAATAAAGTGGTTTTGACCACTTTTGACACCTTGACTGAATCCCCCCCCCCAATTTAATATTTAGGAGTCATTCTGTAGTTGCTAAGTCCAATATATGGACTTATTATTGACATTTATGGTTTTATTACAATATTATAATTTTGTTCTGTATTTTATTTCTCAGTAGCTTGTTTCAGAAAAGCATTATTTTTTATTCGAGGCCACTCATGACCATATCTTCTATTTAACCTTATTCTCTCTGTGCTAGCAATAAGAGTGAGAGAAAAACTGCGTACACTAAAGAAAGCAAGCACAGTAATTTGAGAGAAGGGACTGGGATGAAGTGAGATGGTCCAAGAAGCTCACTTACTCAATAATTTTCTGCTGATCAAGCAGATGATAGACACATAGTACAATAGGACTGCAATCTTGATCTGTGGTTAACTGTAATACAGGCAGTAGTAACAGCAATAATATAGCAATCATACTGGCAATAATTACTTGGCATAGCATTGTATTTGCTAGTGTACATGATTTAAGAATCACACATGGAACAAAGGGAATTCAACTAATGTTACTCCTTTAACATCAGCTGATAACATACTGGTGTCAGTGCGGATGCAATTTCAATTCTGATTAGATTTTGTGTTGGAGATAATTCACAGACTGTAAGTATAGATAGGAGCATTGTGAGAATGCAGTCTGATCTCCTACATAATATAGGCTATAGATTTTTTTCATCAATTCTTGTTTTGAATCAGAGCACGTCTTCTGAAGAACACACCATTTCAAGTAAAATATTTATAACATTGGAGAACCTATCACAGGCCATAATAAATTGTTTTAAAGCTAAATTATTCTCAGTGTTAAAAATTCATTTCTTAGTTCATGTTTGAATTTGTCTGGCTTCAGTTTTCTGTTGTTAGATGCTATATCATTAGTTGCTACGAAGAAGGCACAATTTCTAGAAGAGTCTAAGTGAATAGTAGGGAAAAATACAGTTTTATGAGTTCACTTGCAGGCTTATCTATGTGACATCATGACATCATGAATTTTTTCATGAGCTACATATAGAAAGAAACATGATAGTTCTCCTTTCAGATAATATACAGACTTCAGAAACAAAAATTGTTTTGTAAACTTTTTTTACCTCAAAGTAAAAAGTTTTCAGCTAGTCCTTAGGGTAAGATATCACAATGTGACAAAGCTTTCACAAATTGACTAGAACACATTGCCTTTTCATAAGCATCTTAACATGAGACTTTATGTCAAGAGTGGAAAGTACTGCATCCAAAATATTTCAAAAACTCTTCTGTGAAGCTTCCATATGCTGCATTTTCCTAAGGTAGTCCCAAATGAAATCCTGATTCCTAACAATACTGGGTTTTAGAAAAGTTTGAATCAGAGCATGATGTTGTGGCTTTGAGAATAGCATTTACCTATTTTGTAACCAGTTTAGTTTTTACTAAATGTTCCAAGGGATGCAATGTCCTCAAGATGCTTCACTTCTAATTTATCTTGCTGAACAGATCCAGTTGTACTAATGCGGTTATATTTAGGCACAGATAATTTGATTTAACGTTAATACTGTCTATTAGATCAAATTTAGCACTGCTGTAGTTTCTTAAAACCGTTCAGTTTATACCAGACTTTTATTTGAAGTATTAAGTACTTTATGATGGTTCTTTAACAAAAAACAAAAAAAAGAAAAAATCAGATAAGAAAAGGTTCAGGTTTGAGGCTAGAATTCATATGATTTTAATAGTAATTTTCATTAATGAATCACTACTTCCATTAACAATAAGAACTCAAAACTTTCAGAAAACCTGTGTAACACATTTTAAAAAGATAGTTCTGGCTATTAAGATCTCAGGAATTCAAGTATTAACTCAAATTCTTCACAGACGTCCTGAATGTTTGTCAGATCCCAGAACGCTGAAGTTAATTAGTTTTGACAGCAATTTTAATGAATATAAGAAAAGACTCTTTATCTCTCACTTCATGACTCACCTCAAAAGGTATCAACACTGTATTATAAACGTAAAACTATTACTGTTGAACAAGAGAAACCACAAAGCTATAGAAAGAGAAGAGGAAAGATCAAAGTCCTTGTACTGACAGAGTACGCGAGCTCACACTACCCAAGAAGTAGACACTGCTACATATCACCAAAGACAGTAAAAGCAGAACAATCATCTCCAAATTGGATGAACAAAGAGTGTCACTGCTAATCTGATATGGAGAAAATATTACTTCATAATATTTGATTAAAAGAACAAAATAATCACTAAAGTTTAGTAGATATGACTCCCTCCTCAGGGAGTCATATCTATTACTATTTCTGTTACCTTTTTCGCAGTTCAGGTCTTCTGATGCAACTGAAATATAAAGAGGAGACAGCATAACTGTGTTTGTCAATTATTGGATCTTGAACACTAAGGAGTACTTGACCCATGTTAGCTGCAGCTATACAGCATTCTAGTGACTGAATGAATCAAAATCTCAAAATCTAGTGACTGAATGAATGAAAATGTATAAACAAGACACACTAGCCAGGCAGCTGAGAGATTTCTCAATGCCACCAAAAGCATCAGATTGCCTAATCTAGTATCTTTTCTCTAGCAGTAGTCAGTCTCCAATAGTTTAGAGGACGGTGGGAAAGGGAGCAACCAGTAGGCCATTAATACATGGAATTACCAACAGAATAAACAAATCAAATTAAACAGTGAATAAGTTTCCTTCTCAAGCATCTGCTGCTTTCATTCTTAAACAGCAAATGAATTCATTAATTAAATACTTAGCAAAAAAACAGCCTGTAGACACAACAGTGAATATTGCTGATACACCCATGTAATTGCTGCAGGACGGGATGTGTCACATGTATTGTTTTATATCTTGTTTTATTTATGGCTTTTCCTTTTACTTAAAAAGCAGTAAAGAAGAAAAAGAGTCAACTGTAATTTTTCAGATGTCAGGTATACAACTTCTTAAAAAAAATAAAGCAACAAAATATTCCAACTGCTCCACATATCGTGAGATTAGCAATACACATGTTCAGGGTTGATGTTTAAAGCTGAAGGCCTCCAGATATCAGTATAATGAAAATCTGTATGCCAACCATTTTATCCCATTTCATAGCAATCATAAGCAACATTTTATTTCAGTGATTTTTTTCTCCCATTATCTTTGCAGCATTGTAAATGTTACAGAAACTTGAAGACAGTGAGGTTAAAATTAATGTGGATTCAAAAGCTGAAATGCCAGTCAGTACCCAAAAGAAATTTGTTATATATAGGTCCTCGTTATTGTTTGGTAACTAAAGATCTTTCTGGCTAGCACAGGCTTTGTCTTCTTTTGGTTTTGGATCATCTTCCAGTACTCAGGGTCAAAGTTCTGTTCAGTTCCTGTCCTATTCTGAAATTTTCTAAATCTACTCTCCTGGTTTCTATGGAAACTCTAAGAAATTACACAGAGTTGCTGCAACAGTCATGCTTCAAAGCAGAATTGGAAACAAAGTAAAAAAGCCTCAAATTTGCTTGTTCTTGGCAAGAAAAAAAAATTGAGTTGAAGCTGAATATGATTCAAAAACCCCCAGTGAATATTATAGACCATTCTTTCAGTTCACTGGTTTTACAAAACATTATATAACTCTCCTACCCACCAATCATCCCTCCTCCTTTTATTTCTGAAATTTGAAAATGAAAAGATCTAATTCATCACCATGACGTCAGATTCATCATCAAACTTTCTTTAAACTATTAACTCAAAATTTACTTTCTCTGTTTGCTACATTTCATGGGCAATAGTATAGTCATTAGTATATCAGCGACACCTAAATATGGAGTAAAATGTTGACAATAACATAGCCCTACATCCGTAACATCATGGCAGAGTTTTCTCAGTTCTAAGAAACATCTAAGGGAACAATCGCAGAATTCTCCAGGTGGACCCTGAATTCCCCATCATAAACATGGCAGACATTTTAGCTAAATTGCAAAGAAGCTTCTTATCTTCCACTGTCCTCTTCAGCAGAAGGATTACATTTTCAGATCCTGTTTGTTTCTCAGACTTACATCTTCATTCCAAGTCTGTGCTTTATCATAGTTTCATGACATTCTTTTTTTTCTCATTATTTAAATCAAATAAAAAATTACACTGATAGTCTTGGTGTGATGAATATTCTATTGTGAAGAAATATTAGTACCATTTAGTTCCCTGCCAAATATTAAAATTCACTATTTAATTAAGAACAATTAAAGGAAAAAATTGCATTTCTTGCTTCATTGCCCAAATTTTAGTTTTGATACAGTGGAGAACTGGATCCAATGAAGTAAGGAAAACAAGATGACATCAAAAGGCATGATATCAACATACTGTAATCCTAATGGTTGTAGCAAGTTAAAGAATAGGTATCAAACAGTGAAGAGTTCAATACTGAGCTTCTTTTGAATTCTACAGCAGCAAAGTAGTCATCCCTTGATTAATTTCTGTCACGTTAATGAAAGTTATCACTACCTTGTACTTTCTAAAGTGCGCTTGCAAAGATCTGAGACAATATGAAGATACATAAACTAAAAGGAAGAAAATCTTGGGAAAAGGAAAAAAAGGTAAACTACTGCAGAGACTTTTTTTTTTTTCTGTTGTAGAAGTATCCATAAATAATGTGCACAGTTTGCATACAGGCCATACTAATAGGTACGGGAGCATATGTTGTCTCTGTTGCTTGCAAATGTTTGCTATAGTATGTAGGAGAGTTTTCAGCCATCAAAGTAAACTATTCTAGTCAGATTTTTATCAATGTGCTTCAGCACCATAGTCTCTCCACTGAGACTGAATATTTTAGGAAATTGGGGAAAGGCATAAAAATTAATTGACTTTTCATAGGGACAATAAAACTAATACTGAAGAGGGTGAGATTGGGACACCATGGAGAAGTTCACAGTATTTCTCTTCTGCCTCTCCTCACTATTTCCTCATTCGGAAATATAACCATTCTGACATTTAACATAGTGCCTGGCTCAAAGCAATTCAGCTTTAATGGCATTGCAGAAGAATACCAACGTAAGCTTGAAAATTATCTACCTTGAATAACTAGATACTCAGAATCAGTATCAAGTTGGCATTGGTTTGTTTAGAAATATAAATTCCAATCATTCCATTCATGCTATTGCTATTTTCATTCCCATGAGCTTTCATTGAAAATACAGAAATAGCTTTCATGCTATTTTCGTTCCAATTGTTGACCAAATGGGTCAGCTGGCCTCATCTGTTGGTTTGCTTTGTTTTATTAATAGTTAAATTTATTTTACAAATATTAATCAAATGCATGTATGTTAAGATCAGTATGAATTAGCTTGTGATTTCAGTGGGAGTAAGAATAGGCCCTACCAGACAAGCAAGATTTTGACTCTTAAGAACCAAGTACATACTCTGCTTTTCAAGTAGCAGCTGGTTTTTTTCAGTATATCAGATGATGAATAGTCTCTTGATGTAAATTTGCCTGCAATACCAGGCAGAGCCAAGAATTTTGAGTGGAGATAGTTTTATTACAAAGGTAGCTACTGAAGTGACATGCCTTTTGACCAATTCTTAGTCATTCTGGGCAAGCTTTTGAAATTTGGATGGGTATTTGATGTTTTAGAGTAAATCAAGCTCTATAAGACACAATGAGACTTAGTTGGTTTGAGAAAAAAACAAAATTGGGATAAGACGGCAGAGGTCATATTACAATGTTAGATAGTGTTTTATGCATTAGTTTTAAAAAGCATTTTAGCCCTTTTCCCAGGTTTTCCACATCTGATGTTTCTCCAGAGCACAGGGAAGCCCTGGGGAGAAGGAAACTAATCCATAATCTATTTCTTTTTTCCGTAAGTGCCAAAAGATTGAATTTATTAGAGATGTATTCTTTGAAAAGAGAATTCTGTGCATTTGCACCAACTTCACTAGCTCTCTCAAATCCTGAACCTGACCTCACCTCCTAATCTTCAGGCTGGATGAATTGTTCTTTTTTGCTGGAGGAAACAGAGAAGCAGATAAGGTTCCAGAATGAGTGCAGAAGAGGTCAGAAGAAAACATACAAACTTAAGCTGAATGTAACTTCTTCCCACTCATCTGAGCCAATGAACAAGATGAAAAATGTGTAATTCCATTATGTTACTGCTCTCTGAGTTACTTTATAGCCATTCCTTTAGAACATTTTCTTCTTAGAAGCATATAAATTCCATTTAAATTATTACCCTAAATGTACATTCAGACATTTATACATAATTAGTATCATTCTGTATAAAGATATATGCAATGAGAACTAAACCATTATAAAATCTAGATCTTTCTGTCCTCTCTTAGTTATAGTTCTACCACTTATAGAACATACATCTATAGCAAATATATTTTCAAAGACCAACATTCAATTTTCTTTACTCCTGAGTACTTAAGGATTAGTTATAGGCAAAATATCTGTAACACCTGATTTGCTTTCTCATTTTCTCTCAGGTATTTTAAGAGACAAGCTTTCTCATTTCAGCTGACTTTGTAATGTTACTAAAGGGAAAATATCAAATGCAAAATATATTGCATACAAGTGGTGGATGGAATTGTGATGCTTCCTAGAAAGAACTGATGTTTTCTGTTAAGAAAGCATTGTATTTGAACTTGTTAATTCCCCCAGATAAAGCTGCTCAGAGAAACAATATGACTGAAAAGCATTCCATTGTTCAACAAACCTGTAAAAATACCTGCCTGTCAAAGTAGTCTTTGTTTCAAATATCAGTGTACTGGTCCCAGTGTACTGTTTACCCCTTAGCAATTGTTATTTCACTCATTTACGTCTCTAAAGAACTAGAAATAACTACACTTGTTTACACTGTAATTGCCTTCTAATTAATGAACAGCTTTACCTCATTATGTGAGCATTACATAAGCATAAACTCTATGCTCACAATATGCAGAGAATGTTTAGGTAGAAGAGAACAATTTAACATTAATTAAAGAAAATAAGCAGACATGCTAGTGGTTCTTTCCATGCACCTTTATGTTCTCTGATGATCTATGGCACATGGATTTACTCCAGGAGTCTAACTTTTTAGATCTTATGGCTTATATTTTATCTTTAACCGTTGTGTTTGTTCTTTTTATTTTTCAAAGATAATTTTACATCCTTACATGTTTTTAAATCAAGGAAATTAAATATATTATAATATAAAAATGCAGAAAGTGAAAATTTGAGCTAATTCACAAAATTGCATAGAAGACCTGGGGAAGAGGTAATATTAAAACAGAGAAGTGATAAATTTACTATATAGACAAGTAACAAGGGACATGGTCAGAAAGGAGATACCTATGTTAGGGTGCTAACTTTGTTCTTTGTAGATCAAAACCTATGCCACATTTCTTTCTGAGTGACCTGAGGTTTAAAGTGAGAAAAACAAGCATGGCTCTCAGTGAAGGGAAATCACAGCACAGGTTATAAGCAAAATAAGCTTCATTCTACTTAAAAGACCAATATGATATATATTTTCCATGAGTTCTTTTTACTTTACTGAAATATAACTCTGAAAAATCCATGGAAAATTATGCTTTTACAGTCTAAATGTTAATTCAGGAGCTATGCATTAACAAACTCTGCAGAATACCCCTAATATAAATGAGTAGCTGAAAAACTAGACACAGCTAGATACTTGTTCAGAGTCTTAAATCTACTGTCAACAAATGTATTTCAGCATTGTCACTGGAAAAGTATTATCACTGAGAAAACAATATTCCCCAGAGTTCAGTTATGTGTTATTTTGTGTAGCCAGTTCATGTTTTTATAAGGACCCATCAAATACTTGCTTGCCATTAAGCTGTGTAACACTTCAGGACTGAATCAACAGCAGTGTTACAACACACAAGTAGGCCTCCTTTTTCAAATTCATATTTTAATACCTCTCTGGGATCAACTTAGTTGCCTCATTTGTGATCCTCAGAGTACAGGCTGTAGTGATCCTTACCAGCAGTGCCCTGTGCCTGGAGGAATAAGTGATCCACAGCAGAGCTAACTGGAGCAGGTGCAGGCTGTGCTGTTCTGTGCTGCGTTGTGCTGCAGGACAAACTCAACCAACTCATTGAAACAGGAGAGACTGCAAGCAGCTCCTGCTTGGTACTGGTGATTATGCCTCCTGCATGGCCGCGCCTTTATCTAATAGTGTAATGAGAAGTTCTCATGGGAACATGTTTCTATTTGACTGTAGAAATGATGAATAGAGTTGTTTCCTCATAAGAAAATCGTATAATAGCTTGAAAGACCGAACGGGGAGAATCTCCGCTATGGACAGGGTCTGCGTGGTGTGCTGCACATGGGTCAGAGTCCTGTTCGATGCTACACCGCTCAGGGCTCCCAGCTTCTAAGGGGGCCTAAGATTACCCATGCTGCTCTCTTCTTCTAGTGTTAACTCTAATGAATAGCCTTTTAAATGATACTTTAAAGAGTCTAAGTGCCTTTCTTACTTGAATCATAATGGACCCGCACCTCCTGGGGCAAAACAGGTCTACCTAGACCTTTTTTTCTTACAGTGTTTCAAAATGTGATTACCTGTCAGCTGTCCTTTCTCTTTTCCTGCAAACATTTTGAAAGCCCTGGGTCAACAGAAGTTTTTCTGATTCAGAGTCCAGGTGGGCAATCCAGGGGTTGTTGGGTTTGTGATGATGTCCTGGCAAAGCAGAGTTATTCTTCTGCCAGCTCTAAACATGATCTGTTTTCACTAACATTTCCAACTAACTTTTTTTCTCTTTATAAAACCTTATCAAAGCCAAAGCTGAATCTGTATTTGATTTAAAGTTTAAATTAAATCTCTTATTGGCATGGATTATATTCACTTCACAAAGCACATCACAGGATAGTTTTATCTCACATACTTACATGAAACCTGTTCCAGGCCTACATAAAGCCCTCATAGCCATCCCCTATAAAGTGCTGTAGAATCCTCCTTGTACAAATTGAGAAACAAACCACAGTGGCCACGTTTGAGCCCACCAAACTTCTAGTATCCAACTGACGCAGCTCATTTAAAAGTTTTGCCACTTTTGGTTCTCTCTTTAGTCAATGGAGAGAGAGAACTGAGAGAAAAGATATCTTTTCAGAGGAAAAGACACAGCTTAGGTGGAACAAGACTAAGCTAGCAAGACTAGGAGTTACATTCACACCAAGGATGTAGGTACTGCAGGGTTGCCCACTGTAGTATGCAGATGGCATTACTGTACTGAACAGTGTACAGAACCCCGCATGAGGACACACGATCTCCGTACTGTGATTAATAGCTTGAGGTCCAAGAGTGGCTTCCACACCAACCAGCTTATTGAACAGGGAGCTTCTTCCTCTAACAAATAATTAATGCCTACAGAACTGGGTACCTCACTCCTTTTTGGATTCATAACCATAATCAGCTGAAGAGCTTTTGGAGTCAGTTGCCTAAATTTGCTGTTGTAAAGAAGACTGTCTCCTCTAACTGAGAAAACCAGTGTTTAAAGAGCTCTGAAGAACTGAGGAGGCCATAGATTCATATCCCTTGTCTTGGTTAAAGAACCCAGTCCCACAACTCCACCCTTCTGGATAGTGCCTTAACTATCAGCTATCAGGTGTATAAGAATTTTTATATTCAATCATTATTTGTAAAGTCATTCCATTATATATTACTTTCCTTGTTTCATGTAACAAGGTAGAAGGGAAAGGGAGGAGAAAAGCATGGGAATGGGTGGGTGGGATGTTCTGAATGGGGAAAGAACTGCATTTCAGTGCCTGTTCTAAAAAATAGCATATACAGAATGGATAGATTAAATTGGAGAGTCTGAAATCCTCTCTGTCCTTACTGATATTCTCCTTATAAATGAGAGTTCAGGTGTTCTTAGGCAGCACTAAGAATTGTTTCCAGCAGCTTTGGTCATTAATTTAAATACTACCTTGTCTGTCTGAAGGAGAAAGTACTCCTTGATGTGGATCAAAGTTGCTACTTAAAGATTTCTAAGAGGTTGAGTCACATGGGTTTACTCAACACAGGTTTTGGAAATTATGGAACTTTTGGGTGCCTAATAGATGCTAGGTAAAGTGTTTGAAGTCAAATAAGGAATCCAAGCAAAGCATGAAATTGGACCCATTTATTCTCAATGCTATTAACCTACATAAATTAGCTCAGAGTCTCTAGAATAGTTAACGTTGAGTAGCAAGGGATAGAACCACAGTTACTGTTTGGTGGAATAATCTTAAAGTTTTTAGGTTACAGAGGCTTCATTGTTTTACACAGAACAGACTCTTTTTGGACAGAGTTTCTTATTCCCAGAAGGATTTGAAAACTATTCTCTTCCCAGCTGAGTGAAAACAGTGCCTCAGCTGTTACACCTGCAGGGAACAGCAGATGAATAACCATGTATCCTGTACATGTTGCATTGCACACCAATGATTTTAGTCATGTCTTTGCATTTAATATTCTCTTTCCATACACATAAGTGTTATTTAGACTTTTTAGACTAAATATGTTTCAGATGGTGACTTTTATTTATTTATTTATCTGTAAAAATGTTAGTAAATGTGAAGTTGTATTATTGTTGTTACAAATGATTATCCATTGAATTCTCACCAGAAAGAAACTTACTCTGTTTTTCTTCCCACCCACCCATCCCGTCCCTCAGACTGTAATTATTAGGAAGCTAGCACAACATACATGACAGCTGTGACTAACTCTTCCATCCATAAGATGGAATTTGTTGGCATAACAGTGTGGCAAGTGTTCCTGAATTGGACACACATGCAGAAATCCATGGTGTTCAAACCATTCATGAACAGGAAGAGGCTAATAATTTTAAGTGAAATATTCCTCCAGCTGCAGATGTAATTTCATTTTCAGGTTACTATTTAATTACTGTTACAAGCTATTAATGAAATTTGTCTGAAGAATACCATATGGAGGAAGTCTACTATAGTTGATGGTAAGCATTGCATAAATAGTTGACTTTTCAAAGGTGTTGGGAACCTGAAGTTTCACTAAAGTGAGTGGAAGACCCTGAATGTAGTTCAGTTCCAGTCTGTGTGAACAGTTTTACAACTGCTAGATGGAGCTACGTTCAGCTTATGATCCTTTTGTTTCCAGATCAATTATCTGTACTGGTGTTGTTCAGGGTCCTGCCACGTTTGACTTTAAATTTAACTTCAAAAATTTCTGGGAGAAAAACAGCAGTGAAGTTTTTGATTAATAAAGTACCTTTATTTCTTTGGAGGTGGAAGGAAGTGTATGGAAAATTATTCTGTGATGGTTAAGCAAAAACATTAATTGCATCAATTGCACCCTTCCTCCTGGATATGTTGCTACTAATGTGTTTGTTTAGCAGATAATAGAGCAAGACTTTTTAATACTCAGTGATGCCTACAGACGATCCCTGCTCCATAAAACATCCAATATTTTGCTGGACTTTCATACAGTGGCTTGGACAATAGGACAAGAATTTTCAGATAATAGCACAATATATTTGATCCATCAGTTTACATTGTCCTGTCACTTCAGACTTATTTTTTGGAAGGCACACTTGGATATCAATGTAAGCAATTTTTCAGAGCATTTTGAGATTGTATAAAGCAAAAATTCTGAAGTACATGAAAAGGGAGGAAAATACTTGCCTTGAGAAGTTACTTCTAGCAAGGAAGGCATAGCAGGAAGCTTGTCTCCTGTCAGAGGCTTTGTCATAGCCTAGCTAGATGGAATAGCTAGATAGTCCTGATGCCACTAAAAACCAGTATTGTCTTCTACGAACCTCAAAGGATAAGAAGGACACATTCCAGCAGAAAAGCAGAATTACAGCTGAGGCTATAGACACTTTGACATACAGTGCCAGTGAGGGACTTACTACAGCTGCTGAAATATCTGCTGCCATGGAGCCAGATCTGAGTACTGCAGTGCATTCTGGGTTATTTTGTATAACACCATGTATACGTGCAAGAAATTATTCATACAAATACCGCACTGTATTTTTTTTCATCCTTTTTGTCTTATTAATATTTTCCTTGCTTGCTGTGCATCATGGGTGATCTAGGCTTATATGTTTGGCCACCATAGCATTTCTGTCAGAAGCCAAAGACAGTTACATTCAAGAGTCTTTCTGGACTTTGGTCTTTACAAGCTCTCTCTTTATCTGTGTCTGCTAGAAATTGCTTTTAACTGTTCTGCTGAGCCATTCTTCCTATCAGGTAAACATCTGAAAGAGAATACTTAAAATAGTCAATAAAAGCAATTGACCTTTTTGCCTCTTTAAATATAATACTTACCTCTCTTTTTGAAAGGGCATACCTTTGACCACTTAACTTTTTGAATTATATTTGATATCAAGGGAGACTTAAGCTGTTTATTTCCTGTTACAGTCAGTTATTTATCATGTGAAAAAAGGAAAATTAATTTCTGGACTTTATTTAAAAGTAATTGATCTCAAAGTAAGCTTGTCTGTCCAATTGTAATTATCCAATTCTAAAGGTCTACAAATGAATAAATAAGTAAGTATACTGAGTAGACACTGACAAACATGCTAAATGTCTGTATGTCATGCCAAATCTTTATGTGCTTAACTCACTCAAAACTTTCTGTTGAAATTCACAAGAGTCTGGATTAGGACTTGAAAATCAGACCATTTGGAATTTGAATACCTTAATCACTGACAAAAAGTTAGTGTCCTATCTTTTAAAAAGGAGACAGCTTTACAGTGGGGAGAGACAATGCACATCTTTGAATGACTGCTATGAAAAACTACATATTAAATTGTACAGATCAAATTATGACCCAATCGAATTGTCTGTGAAGATAAGATTCCTTCAGACTATGGAAAAGTCAAACATAAAAAGAAAAATCTTGTGACAGAAAAAGGTGTTGATGAAAAGTAGATTCACTTAGAATGTTCATTTAAGGAAAATAAAGAGAAAGAAAAATTAAATAAAAGGAAGAGTATTGTTTTTCCATTCTCCAACTGAAAAATAGTTGACTTCCTCATTGAGGAAAACTGACTTTTTCAGATAAATTGTTCTTATTCATATCCACTTTTAGAAGTGAAGTAAAAATAAAATATTAAAAATTATATTTAATACTGGGGGGGGGGGGCAAAAAAAAACTCTAAAGCATCCAGATGCCCTTGTGGCACCCTAGCCACTAGTAGGTGATTTCTGCATGCTTTCTAATATTTTACTAAGAGGTTAGACAATCATCCAGCAGCTTGATACAGATCCCTGGAAACATTCAGATGTGTTTTTATGAAAGAAACCCAGAAACTCTGGAGCCCTCAGCATCAGAAAGACCTGTTGGAGTGGGTCCAGAATAGGGCCACAGAAATGATCAGGGGGATGGAACACCTCTCCTATGAAGAAAGGCTGAGAGAGTTGGGGTTGTTCAGACTAGAGAAGAGACCTTATTGCAGCCTATCAGTACTTAAAAGGGGCTTATAAAAAAGATGGGGGCAAACTTTTTATCAGGGCCTGTTGTGACAGGACAAGGGGGAATCACTTTAAACTAAAGGGGGGTACATTTAGACTAGATATAAGGAAGTAATATTTTACACTGAAGGTAGTGAAACACTGGCACAGGTTGCCCAGAGAGGTGATGGATGCCCTATCCCTGGAAACATTCAAGGTGAGGTTGGACGGGGCTCTGAGCACCCTGATTTAGTTGAAGATGTCCCTGCCCATGGCAGGGGGGTTGGACTAGATGACCATTAGAGGTCTCTTCCAACCCAAACTATTCTATGATTCTATGAAATCAAAAGAAGTAGAACCTTAGTTAATGTCAGGATCTATAGCTTGACAAGATCAGAGAATAAGGTAAATAAGATAGCTTAATTCCAGAGATTTGATGTCAAACACCTAAGTCTAAACCCTTATCAGCTTCAAAAACAGTTCAAATACTTCAGATCTAACCATGGAATGAGGGGGGACTAACCATGGAATGAAGGGGGAGGTCATCCTGTTGAAGAGAAGAAACTGGAATGCTTTTGCCTTACATATTCTCAGTGACTCTACTGACCAACCAAGGGAACAGGGGGATTGACTATACAGGAGTCATTTGACCCTGAATCTGCTTCTTTCTGAAATTAACTTCCTAAAGAAAGCTTGAACAGTCCTTAAACTGGGATGACAGGAAAGAAAGGTCAGGCACCTGTCTCCTTGCTGAGTGCCTTCTCCCTGGGTCCTTTCTGGGTGCAGCGCTAAACGCCCGCTCACAGCTTGCCTTCGAGAGAGTGTCCTGTTCCATTAAAGACATTTTTGCAAAGCAGAGTCTGAAGGAAGAACACTTCAGCTGTATCCTAAAAGCTACAAATGGCTGTTTCAGAAGTTTCTAACGAGCTCTTAGTCTTACTCAGTCCTACCAGCAGATAGGACAGCATTTATGTTTGCAAGGTGGCTTTGTCATCACAGAAGACCATTAAGAGTTGCTTTTTCTTCAGATTTGGGAATGATATATCAACATATCATTTTCCTTTCTGTCTTAGCTCTTTAAAATTTCATTTAGAGGCATAATTAGAGCAGAAGATGGTTCTATTTTCCTTACAACTAACTGTGTCACAAAAGGGGTAAAAATAATTGCTAGTAAACAAGTCACAGGCTGCAGATTTCTACATGAGCTACTTCAAACCTTTCAAGTCTGGTATACATTGACACATAGATTGGAAACTATAGAATTAAAAGGATTTAGAAGATATCATTATTGGATTCCTTATCTCTGTAAGTACAAAACAGTCCTCAAACTAGCAATTTAAATTGCTTTCCAATCCATGTGTAGGAAATATTTGGTAGAAATAATGGTGTAGAAAATTGTTCAGATCCGATAACTCTGAAGTAATGATAAATGGAAATTACTAGTCATAAATAATTGGAACAGAGAATAAGTGAAGGTTTGTTTCAGGCAAGAGAGATCATTCCAGCTGAAGTCACTCTGCAGTTGAGAAACAGCATAAAGCAAAAATCTAAATTTTATTCAGTCTTATTTAATGCCTTAATCAAAAGTTTTACATTAAGATTTACATCTTATATAATTTGAACTGTCCAAAATTTAAGCATTCTGAAGTTATTTATGCTACCTCACCAAATGAAATAATTTCTCTCAGACTAAAAGATGTATTTGCTATTCTGCCTCATTTAAATGATCTGGTTTGTAGTATTATTACTATTATTAATATATTGTATTATTCTGTAGAATTATACTATTATTATTATCATAGTATTCACAATGACTAGCCAGAAGCAGGCATACAAACTAGTTTTGCCACTGGACAAAACATTTGTAAAATTACACCCCTAGATTCTGAAAGCTATGAAGCACCCCTTGCCTGTGTACCCACTAATCCCCATACACTGTGCAGACATGAGCCTTGTCGTTTCAGAACAACATGTTTTATAAAGCAATTTTAACTGGGACATTTCTGAAATTTTGTATACACCTTGTCCTGGTTTTGGCTGGGCTAGAGTTAGTTTCCTTCCTAGTAGCTGGTACAGTGCTGTGTTTTGGATTTAGGGTGAGAACAATGTTGATAACACACTGATGTTTTAGTTGTTGCTAAGCAGTGCTTACACTAGTCAAGGACTTTTCAGGTCCTCATACCCTGCCAGTGAGAAGCTGGGAGGGGGCACAGCCAGGACAGCTGACCCAAACTACCCAAAGGGATAGTCATACCATATGACATCATGCTCAGTATATAAACTGTGGGGAGTTAGCCAGGGAGTGGTGACTGCTGCTTGGGAACTGGCTGGGCATGGGTCGGCGGGTAGTGAGCAATTGCATTGTGCATCAGTATCACTTATTTTGTATATTCTTTTATACAAGAATATGACCACAAAAATTCAGAATCTATTATTATTATTATTATTATTATTATTTTCCCTTCCTTTTCTGTCCTATTAAACTGTCTTTATCTCAACCCACAAATTTTACTTTTTTTTTTGTGATTCTCTCCCCCATCTCACTGGGGGGGTAGGGAATGAATGAATGGCTGTGCGGTGTTTAGCTGCCTGCCGGGTTAAACCACAACACACCTACAATTTATAGCTTTTCCCTTTTGTGGTCTTGTTGGGTACGGTGATTCTCCAAGCAAATACAGTGGGGTAGCTGTTGAAATGTTATGTTTTTGCACAAATTATCTCCTAAAGAAAGCACCACTATTAATATTTTTTTATAACTGAAAGATAAATTCATGGTACCCTAACCTTGAATCCTAAGTGATATCATGACTTGAAAGCTACAGAAAAAGAAAACTAAAAGATTTAAAATTACATATAAAAATAGAAAATGTTAACGGTTTAAGGTGAAATTCTCAATCTTTAAGAAAAGATGACATTAAAGTCATTTATGCATTTTACTTATATTCCCTTGCTCACTGATGTTACAGCAAAGACTGTAATGATAATGTTCCAATACTGTTTTTCCAAACAACAGACTTCTGGTTATTAAACTAATATATGCCTTTATCAGAGATTTTTCAGAGGACCTTCATATCTGTGTAAAGGTTTGGCCACATCTCATTCATAACACAGGTGAATCAGCTTTCAGGATGACCACAAAAATTCAGAATCATAAACCATTAAACACTTCTCAGGTACATGGCTATTTTTTTAACCTCATCATAACAACATTTTCTTCTTTCCTCAGTTTTTTTCTGAGAAGCAGCTAACTGTTGCTGCTGCAAATTCTTGTAAAAATACAAGGCCAGATAATTCAAATTTAGCAATCTTCAGAAAGATAAAAATAGAGCCTTAAAATGGAAAATATTTGGCAACTTATTGTTTTAGTGTCCTTCCCAGTATCACCTACAGTAATGTAAAGGCCAAGTATGGACAGGTTAGCAAGATTTTCACTTACCCTGATTTTAATTTCGGATTCTTTTATAAATTCTCTTACCATCAAGTAGAAAAACACTACAACTTGTTAGGCTCCCAATTACTTTTAAATCTGGAGACTGGCACATTTATGCTACTTAAATAATTATGCAGCTTTGACAAGGAGTTTAAAATGCATGTCAGTCAAAGAAGGGGATGGTATTTTTCTCAGTTACTTCCACTGTTGACATATGGCATGGGAAAAACAAATGGGGTACTTGTCATAAGGCTGCATTTACTGGTGTTATTTGCTAAGTAACAGAGCCATAGAACATAACTTTCAAAATACTGTGAATTTTCTCTT
>NW_008824936.1:1031320-1074771 GCF_000699105.1 Pygoscelis adeliae | reverse complement strand
TTTTGGACTCGATGATCAGACAGCTATCACACTGTATATTTTACTCATATTAATCTATACCTAAAATTTGGATAATAATGTACTGAAGAGAAAGCCATGACTTCATTAAAAAGAAAGAAACTTTCCCTGTAACTTCATTGGGATCAGTAGTCTGTCTAAAAATTTTATGGTTAACTTCTTGTGCATATCAGTTGTTCTTGGGAACACAATCATGTACTGTACCTCTGCTGAGAACACAATAATAAAAGACTCTCCTAAAAAGCTTAGTATCTAAAGCTGTCCATTATGGAAGCAACTTTCCAAAATAAAGTCAGTTTTAACCAAGAACAAATTTTCATCAAAGAGAAGTTATACTGTAAGAAACTGCCAGAATGAATCAGCTTGTCTTGACCACTGTTTTGTCATGAACATTGACTAGTGGTGAACCCTTAGGGAAAATACAGAAAAATAAACATGTATAGGGTGGTTCTTACACCCAACTCTTTGTAATCAGCAATTCGGGCACTTTCAAAGTCAGAAGTTAAATTCACCTATGCTCCACTAATTTCTCCAGACCTATTTTGAAGCCATATATTTTTGTGCATGTGTATTATAAGCTGTGACACTACTCCGTAAGTTTATTTGTTTTATAAGTAACTCCTTTCAAATTGCTACTTCTTGTAATAAAGCTATAGGAACACTTGATTAAATGATCAGCTTGCTGTTTTGAAACAGATTATCCTTTTCAAGTCATTGTCTCCATTGAATTAATGATTTCATAGACTTCTGCCATAACCTTCTCCATTACATATTTTGGGAGTCCTAACCTATTTAATCTCTACTTAGATGCAAGTCATTCCTTACCTGTGAATATACTGCATACCCTCCTTTCTCTGCTCTGTCCTGTTGAAATGGAGTGGAAAAAAGTATTCCTGTACAACTATTACAGATGATTCCTATTAGGCAAATTGAAAGATAAAGCGAAGTGGTGGATACAAATGATAGAGGTAAAGGAAATAATCACAGCAATACTGGACACCACCTTGCTGTGATTTCCCCCATCTTTTAATGATTTCCTTTCTGTCTCCTATAAACCTAACAGCATTTATAGTTGTTAAATACATGCTTGTTCTTGGAATTAGAAGTAAGTTAATTATATGTGCTTCTGATAACTTGAAAACAAATGTTTCAAGGTGTCAAGCAAGTTATCAACAAGGTCCACTTACAGCAGTAGTTTTGGAGTCTGAGTTGAGAAAATAGGGAAGGAACAAAACTCACTGTGAAGAGCTAGATGGAAAACCCACAAAGACAAAGAAAGGAAAGGAAATTCAAGATGTATCATTCACAGCTTTGTTGCTTGTGGTTGTTAATGTCACTGTTTTGCCTAAAGTAGTTTCCCCTGATGTAGTAGAAGAATGAGCAGGGCTCATATGGACATGAAGGATGAGGAAAGATGTTCAAATAGATCCAGAAGGACCAGCATGTAAGTCACCTTATGAATGTGACAGTTCTCATTCTGAGTTGCTTACACATGAAAACATGAAATCTCTAATACATGTATAGCTGGGTTTGCAATGGTCTGTATAGGGCTTACCTTAAAAAAAAAAAAAAAATTTAAAAGAGACAATGCAGCACTAGTATGCAGTGGGGATTAAACCTTTTTTGTCAGGAATATGTTTGAATTGACTTAATAGGTCATTTCCATTTCTAGGACATCTCAGACTTCTCTTTATGACTGTCTGAAAGCAATGGTGCCTTTCCAGAAAGGCAGATGATTGTACTTACTCTTTGGAAGGAATAAATACCTTTTCTTTCCTTGAGGAAAAAAAAGATGAATATATCAGTCCTAAGGAATTTATTTCTGTGGCTTCAGAACTGTTGTCAGGACTGGGGATACAAAGAGGTAGTCAAAACTCTGTGGCTATTGTCAGATATATACATATTTATACGCATATAGGTTTCCAAGGCTCTTAACTTGTGCGTGTAACTTGATCTAGCTATAATACTGCTTTCATTCGTATTGGAAACTCAAGAGGGCAATGGGCTACCTAGTTCAGGGATACATAAAGAGAAAGCTATTTTTCCTTGTATTTTTCATTTTTATGCCAAATGCAGGTAAACCAGAACAGATACTTTAGCTAATTAGATATATTTAAAGAAATGCTTTTCTTTATTAAAGGCTTTAGAGATAAGCGTATAATTAGTGTATGCTGTAATTAAGCTCCAGTGAATTATAGATCAGTTGGCCTATAGCTGAGTGCTAAGAGTACTAATTTATTTATTTTTACCTGCTTATTTATATGTTTTGTCTGCAGTTGAACCCATATTTTCATGTGCAGATATTTATGTAGAGAGTCTGAGAAACTGAAGAACTTCTTTGTTGACTATTTAATTTAATTAGTTTTTAATCAAATTAAAGTTGTCTATCTGAAGGGCCAGATTCTCAGTTGACCAAAATGAACATGTAGTAAATGGATGTTCTTTGGCACCAGGTAACATGCTGGGTCAGATGCCTAGGACATTTGTAATGTTAGCTAAATTCTGTTTTTTGTTTCGTGGGTTATGAGCAACTGCAAAATTATTTCCTGATATAACATTATTGACTGCAGTAGAGGGACAAAAGGAAGGAGTCTACCACATGATCTTGAAGTATTAGAAGTCCTAGGTAACAACAAAAAGCTAGTGTAAGATTTAATGTAAAAAACATTTCATATTAAATACAAAAATAGTCCTGGAAACATGAGCCAGATTCAAGGTCTTCCAAGGTAGTCTACCCACCAGACTACAAAGTCAAATTCACCCTGTGCTTCCTGTCTGGTCCAGTATATCCTGCACCCTTATCTGCCTGGGGACATCTTCAAAAGAGACATGTAGATTGTCTTCCCACACTTCAGGAGACTATTGTCTGGTGATTAGGACGTGAGCTTTGAAAGTGAAAGATGCAGATCAGAGTTTTCAGGAAAAGGATGGGACTGAATCCAGGAGTCCAACCTGCTCAGTGGGTGCACTAAGTGGTATGCCAGTTAGCAACATGCTGCGTGGGAAACAAAGGAAAGGCTTCTCATCTTTTCTTTGCTGTCTAAAACTGACCTACTTTAGATTTGCAATGTGTGAAGAGAGTGGTCCTGCCATGTTCTATGGCCTCTGGGAGTGTTTACTGGATTGAGCTTCAGTCTCAATCTAAACTGAGCTCAGACATGATCTAAGTGCTGAGCTGCTTAAGCTTGCCAGGTATAGGACAGTTCTGGGCACGTGCAGTGACTTAATAGGTACGTGAAGAGATTTAACATCAAATGTTGAAGAGCTTATAGAGATTAGGTGTCTCCAGCTCAGAAGGTGAGTCAGGACTTTGCAATCACAATTTCCCCTCAGCAGCCCAAACTTATTCTATTTTAGTACCCAAATCTTGTACTGGAACTTGCCTTGAATGCCCTCTATATCTAAAATAAAACAAACAAAATCTATCACTATAAAGTAGCAGGATTCCTTGTTTCCAGTAGTTAACTGCAGAAACATCTTTAGAAACCTTAGAAACACAAGAAATGCTCATCAGCAGATCAAAAAATCATAAGCCAGGTTTCTGCACTTATGACCCTTCTGATCCAGGTGACAGCAATACTTACCCATTGCATTTAAGTATAGAAAATGTGCACAGAAACAAGAAAAATGCACCAGGCCCATGACGTTGAGAATAAATTTGCCGGGTAGTGTGAACAGAATTACTGATCCTTAACCCCAAGTTAACACACCACAATGCCATTATTTTCTGAAATAACTATGGCATGCAATAACCCAGAAATATTTCAGGAGATGTTGTCTGAAACTAGGTGAAATGAGTGCTGATTATCACCACTGAATATGTAAAGAATTTAGCTGAAGGTATTTGAATTTTTAGGATGCCAAGAAGTAGCCAGAGACAAGCTTCATAGCAGGTTAGGCCACTCAAGCCTTAAAACCTATTTATGAAAATTCACTTTCTGAATCAACTCCAAGTTAGCTGGAACACTCTTGAATGTTAGTTTGTATGATCCAGGAGATGTAGACATGATGACCTTTATTATTACCTCTGGTTAGGCAACAAAGAAGAAACAAGCAAACAAACAAAAAATCAAAATGCATGTTCCTAAATTCCTTAACTGTTTTTGAATGTTTCTTCCCTCTGCAAAAAATTTGTTGCAGTTCTCTGTTGTGCAGAGTGCTTGCCACTGCCATTGGCTTCACTTCTACCCTGAAACCTACATATCTAAGTGCCTTATTTTGAAGTCATTCATGTTTGGAGATGGCAGGTCAAGCTCTCTTTTGTGACAAATATACAGGTGAGGCATCAAAATGAAACCATTTGAATGAGTCATCAAGTCTTCATTAATCTATTTTTAGGGACCTTTTTATTAGAGGTTTAAAGATATTGTTGTATAAAGGAGGAGGTTCCTCAAGCACTGAAGTTACCAAACAAAGCAGAGTCTCAGATTAAATCAACATTTAGGTGCCTTTGAGTATCTGGGTTTCTGTCCCTAGAACAAAGATCAAATAGATGACGTATTGTTCCCAGCACACAGGTTCCTAAACTGTCCTGGATCAACAAGATTTGATTAAATTAATTGCATCATATAGGCAGTGCACTTAGGATAACATTCTTTCTTTAAGCTACACTCATCTGAGTCCAATAATACTTGTGATTCTTACAATCAATGGTATAATATTTTAAAAATTACTAACACTTCTTTGATGCTTTTGTCACATTGTTAGTTACCTTGGGATCATTCAGATATACTTTTTTTCCATCCCTATTCAAGTTGAAGTCCACTGGGAAGGGAAAATGAAGAGTTGAGAAATCAAAAGGATCTGAACGTAGATAAAAGAACATTTTCTTTTTAAGGTGCATTTCTTTTGTCTTCTTTTTTTTTTTTTTTTTAAGATCTTTACCACAGACTGATGTTCTCAAGCCACAGGCTATTGAACTTTCTAGTACAAAGATCCACCTGGTGTTGAATAATCACATACCATTGTTGTTTGATCTCTTCAACATGAAGCTTTTAAGTCAGGCTGCTGAGACCATTGCCTATCATGCTAACCAATACTGCGTCACTTCTTGTACTTCCCTGCCAGTCTGCATTCATCTGGTACCTCTTGTCTTGCCTTACATTCAGTTATAAACTTTTTTGAGGCAGTGATTTTGTTTTGTGTTTGTACAATATATATATATGTCTGAAGTGATCTCCTAAGTATTACCACAGTGCAAATATCAATCAATAGTTGTATAAAATAATTTATATTAACTTAATTTACTGTTTCTTTTTTGCAAGAATAAAAATGTATCATGCTTCTAGCATGGTACTTCAAGGTGATAGCTCTTCATTTGAAGGTAATTCCAATTATGAATATTTTAAATATAATAAAATAAGCTCTTTAAATATTCAGCTCTGTGACAGAATCAAAATGGTTTATTTTGTATGAGAAACTCTCAAAGATCAGTGACTTGAGAAATTCAAACACAGAACTTTCATTACTATGTGATTCTGAAAAGTGAGTACAATGCAGAAAAGCAAAGAACCCAATATTTAGTAATCTGTGTTTCTTATCTAGTAAGGTTCCATACGACCATCTTTCCTGACATATGCCTCATGCCCTTCATTCTGACTCTTCCAGAAATCATTTAGTCATTTACCCAAGTACAATCCATACGTTAGAGAAAAGCCTCTCTTTGTTTCTGGAAAGAGCAAATATATGGTTAGATTCTAAAAGCACTGCAAATATATCTAGTTGCTAATTGTGGCAGATCAGATTAGAACACATCAAGACTTACTGTCTTTCAAAATGAGCTTAATCTGTTAGATAAAGCAAAATTATTAATTTATGTGCTACAAAAGGCTGAGAAGAATCCCTTCTCTTCAAATCATCTGCAACTCAGGGATTTCTCATCTGACACGTTATAAACACTCCACCAAATACATCTGGAATTTAGGATCCCAAAGGTTAATTATACCTGCAAAAAAAGAAATTATTTTTATACTGTCTGCAGAATTTCTAATTCAATTCTTCTATGGACATGACTATACAGCTGCATGAAATGGAATTACAGCCAGAAGAATCTCTCCTAACCCACTTATTTTCAGTTAGAATAATTAGAAATATAAATATTCTGGCATTCACTTTATTAATATGCACACTAAAGATTCTACTGGGATATGTAAAAAGATTGAAGGTAAAGTGGGTAAGTCAATTTGCTGTAATTTTCTCTTTCACTTATTGCATATTCACTCTTTAAAAAGCTGTGGGTTTACAATCTGCATGAAAACTCAAACCTGCAAACTGAATGTGAGATATAGACTCAAATTGAGGATAAACAGAAGTTGGCTTGTGTTGATGGAAAATATTACATTAAAGAGAAGTTTGTTGCAAAAGTTTTCACATCATCTACCTCTCTTATGCTTTCTCTCATATTCTTTTAATGTTCTCTAAAAGGGTGGTACTCGGGCATCAGAATGTGGGTGGCCTTTCTATGTTCATAGATGCTTATATGCCTACACATTTCCTATTTATTATGCCTGAAAACTAACAGTTCCAATCAGGAAGAACATTTATCTGTGTGCAGAGATGGCTCCAGAGGGTGGCAATTGACACTGCATGTTCTTAATGTATGCTTTTTATTCCAATGCACAATAACAAAAATTTAACTGGTATAGCATGACATTTCATCACGTAATCGTATTAAGGAAATAACTGCACGTTCTCTCTTCCACCAAACATCCCCTGCACTATAAGAACCATTAATCAGTTGTAGAAGAATATCTTAGTAGAGTCATTAAGTATACTATTCATTTTTTCTGCACCTACATGGTCTGTTCAAAAGGAAGGAGGCTTGGCTAGTGTTTCTATATCCTGGCAGTTACAACAGCTGAAGGTTGTTATTAGCAGTTAGAAAAAATGACCTAAGCTGTATATTGGGTGGGAAAAGAGTAAGACAAAAAGAAGGGAAATTGATGCAAAAGAACACTTAAAATTTTATTTGGACATTTTTCTCCTCACAGCTTCATTCATTCAATCCTCTATTTTTTCTTACTTTTTCTTTTAATACCACTATTTTTAAAATACCATTTAATTATATATTGTTTTAGCCACAGTCTTTCATTTCTGTCATATAGTTCTTAAGCTATGGCATTAATTATTTATTTATAATTATAATTCAAAGCCATTTTGAGTCAGATACTTTATAACTTCGCAATGTAAAAAGGAGGCTCTTAATTTTTGTATTATCCAGGTGTATCAATGACTGGTAAAGTGGATACTAGTTATACTAAGTTAGAATAAATGGAACCCCAAATTAAACATGGCATCCACGTCCTGTAGCTTCAGCCATTTAAAAGGCAGATACTCTCTTATCTTCTGGACTCTCTTTACAGTCAGTGATACCTCTGGAAGGTGATTCACTCCCTTGTAAGGTTCACATCTAAAATAGTCACACATCATGAATCATGTTTTTTCCAGGTTTTTGAGAAAACCTGGGTGACTGGATAGGTTGGTGCTTACGTTTTAGGTTGCCAAAATGAGGAGTGATGAATTTTACCTTCTTGATCTGAGCCCAGCAAGAATATAAAGACAATCCTTTGTATTACTATCTCTCATTTTTAAACAAGTGCATAAATGTAATTATATTATTGTTTTACTCCAATTGGCTTAGAATATCCAATTTGTTTTCCCTTTTGTTCTATCAGTCCCAATTTGTGCCAAAAGACAAACTGTGTGAAACATGGCTCATGAAACATAGTCTTTGTGACCTGATTTATGTCAAAAAACTAGTTACAAAATATTATTTTGCTTTCATTTTTTCTAAGCAGTAAAGTCTGGAATGTAAAATTCGTACAAGATTGTTCTATTCTTGCACTCGGTGAGGTGAGGACATTTAGCTCTCTCACTGCTGTTCTGATACTCTTCCTAATCTCACCAGTCTTATTTGAGTTTATTAAATAGTTCAGTTCTTCACCTTTTAAGAGTTTTCAGTTTGGAGAAAATGAGCATAAAGTTGCTGAATTAATGGCATCAAATTTTAAAATATCCTAGCTGTGTGATTAAACTATATGTTTCAACTCAATATAAATTAAGGGAGACAACAAAGGGCTTTGAAACATTTAGTTTGGTCTTTAGCAATTCAGCTAGGGAAGAAGAACTTGCATTGCATATTGCTGCCTGGAAATGACACTTCGTAGTTGGCAGTAGCAGGCAGAATTCTTTTGCATTACCTCCAGCCAGTGAATAACAAACTCTTCAAACTAGCTAAGGTGGTTTTTTTTCCTTGTTTATGTCTCACTCATTATTTTATACAACACTGGTGTGCATACAGGATCACCAGTTAATATATTTGATGACTAAATAGTACATTACAACCCTTACAATTCATATAATTGTAAACCCATCACTTTAGTAATATGAACATTGCAAAATGGCATTTTAAAAGTAAGATGAGATATAAACAGCACCCACCCTCCTTGTTTATACTACAGCAGTCAGCGCTTATTATTGTTCTGTGTAAAATGGTAAGAAAACAATCATTTCCAGGCTGGATAAAAGCAATGTAAATATCAGCAGGTGTATTTAGTGCTATTAACCTGGCTGTAAAGAGCTTATTTGCACAAAATGTTCAGGAAGACACTCTTATTACTTGGCAATGTTACTGGACAATAATCTTTAAACAAACCCTGAAATCACTGGCTAAAACCATAACTGTGTTGAAGTGGAAGCAAGTATGTATGCACAAGAGTGCTTAAAAGCCTGGTAAAACAGCCTAAACAGGAGCAGGCATCTTTCTGCTGGTCAGTTATAATGAAAGTAACAAACCTACGCTGTGCAAAGTGGGTTTCTTCTGATGAAAGCTACAGTACTGTTTCTTGGAGACACAAATATATAGGTGCCTCTGGTTACAACTCCATTTCACAGCAAGTCACTGCAGAACCTGAAACATAGCTGGAAATTGAAGAAGTGAAGTCAGATTCATCAGATAGCTATCACTACAACTC
Organism: Pygoscelis adeliae; assembly: GCF_000699105.1. NCBI lineage: Eukaryota > Metazoa > Chordata > Aves > Sphenisciformes > Spheniscidae > Pygoscelis > Pygoscelis adeliae. Next base: position 1,065,781 of record NW_008824936.1, on the reverse strand, counting down.
TGAATTATTGATTGTCAAACTTATCTTTCTATAGTAATCAATAACAACTGGTTTGCAGATAAAATTCTTCACTGTCTGTATTTATACAGCTGGCTATAATTGAGTAACTGAGTCTTGTGTAAATCCACTGTTGCTACATAAGAAGTTCAGAGAGAACCAATAGAGAATACAGATAGAGAGCAACTGAGGTTTTTCAAAGAACATTGAACTGTGAGGCAATTATTTTTCTTGTTTGTTTGTTTATTTGTTTCCCTTGGAATGATCAGCTCAGTTATTAGTGGGCTAAAGTGAAGGAAACAAAAAAAAGGAAAAAGAAACAACAAAAGAAGTATTGACTAAATAGGTACAAATTCCAGAACTTCTGGAAAAAAAAGATGAAGATACCACTGTGCTGAATAATGGAGAAATATATGTAACACTAATTACACCAACATGCTTATTGGCCATAACCAATAGGCAAATGAGTCAGCAACAGGGGGAAGACACAAGACACTGAACACAGATCTTTCCTCCCAGATAACAGAAATAAATCTTCACTTGGTATAAGCAACTCACAATTTTCCAGTTGGAATATTTTGATACCGAATTTTTTGAAGGTTAAAAAAGTTAAGAAAAGCTGAATAATTTGTTAAACATTAATCTTGAACTTGTTCATTTACACTTGAATAAGTAAGATACTTGAATAAACTATTCCTGACTCAAACCTAACTCAAATATAAAAAATGGTTGAAGTAGTAAGTGTGACTGAGTGATGATCTACCTTTTATCTTCTGTTTAAATATATCAGAATAGCATAAGAAATTCTAAAAGTCCTAATAGTATGCAATTAAACTTTAGGGAGACAGTGAGAACTGTAAAATAGAATAAAAATGGATTAAGAAAAAGACATCTAAAATCAATTTATACTCAAACTACAATCCATTTAGATTGAACATTGAGACTAAACCTTGAGTCAAAACTTCAGTGTTACTGAGCACAAGAAAAAGGAAACCAGAAGCCAAGAAAAAAGTAAAATGAATGGATGATGATGAGAAACCTGAAGTTTATATCTTGCTTCTGGAAAATAAAGAGGTAGCTGAGGGGAATACAGAGTACTTCAAACTGAAACCTGACACACCACACCCCCTCCCCCCCCAAAAAAACCCTAAAACCAACCACAAAAAACCCTGAACTTGCAAACTGGAAACACATCTGTGAACATTAGATTTCATTCACTGTGCTTAGTATTTTTCTAATAAATAAAAAAATAATTTATGTTTGACGTCTGTGTTGTTCACAGAGAAGGATAGTTAAAGCAAGTCAATGCCCACTTCCAGCCAGATTTCTTCACTGTTGTATTTTTTTTTTTTGAAGCTGTGTTGTCAGCTATAATTAAATCAGGTATCAGACAGCTGCAAATAATGATGGAAAACCTGCAAAACTTCATAAGTTGACCCTTATAAATGGCTCAAAGTTGTTAGTTACCCAATAGCTTCAAGGATTTTAATCTACAAGACTTGACCATTAATTTTACAAGAGCAAGTAGTTTTGCAATAGTTGAAGCAATAGAGTATTTAATGGAAATCATAGCCAAGATCTTCAGTTTCTCTGAGTAATGGATTTTGAACTCCAACCTGAGATGTTGAAAATGGATTTTTCTTTTTTTCTTTTTTTCCCCAACTAATAAACAAACAAAAAGATATCTTGGGTTAAGACCTGAAAACTAATGCATCTAAATTATTAGAACTATTAGAAAAGCCTTTTACCTAATGAGAGGTAACATTTACTTCAACAACAGGTAAATGCAAAGGAACAGAACATAGAATTATTTTTGTCATCAGCAAACATAAGAGGAACCTGTAAAAGGGCAGATCCTTGTCCTTCCTTAGGAATCAAGTAGAACATCTTAAGGTCAAAGTTACTTAAAAAGATATGGTTAAGATGTTGTTACATCTTGACCCTCAGTACACCCAATTCTTCAAAATACCAGGAGATAATTTTGACATACAATTACCTACAAGAGTTTGTTCAAGCAGTTAAATGTAGTTAGAAGCCATTTTCTATCATTAAAGCATCCACGCTTCTGATTTCAGGATGAATTTGGAAAATAAAACCTCTGTGAAATGATAGAAGCTAAAAGGATATTTTGGAATCTCAGTCAAACTTTTGCTAGAATTTAATTTTACAAGGAGCTGACACTTACCTGAACTAGTTTCATCTGTCTTTAAGCTGCAGGATATTTTTGTGCAGTCTAATGTGCTTCCTTCACTGCTATTCTTTTCCTTCACTGACAAACAAACCATTAATTTTTTAATGCCTGATGCAGAGCTATTGCATCAGAAACGGAAAAGAAAAATGACACATAGTAGGACATTTCTATTAGAAGTGGACTCAAGATGGAAGGATTGAACCTGATCTGAAACCTATTTTGGTATGTTTTTGCCAGATTAGGGCTTTTGTATGAGAGCCTTTGACTGGCTCATATCTCAGTGTTCAGAAAAGAGAAGCTAAAAAAGACAGATTGCAGGTAAGAAAGATACATATAGAGGAAAATTAGGGAAATAATCGATTTATTTCCTCTATCTATAGTAAATAAACACTTCTGACCTTCTCTGTTTAAAATTTCTGTGATATTCTTCTCTGCATGCAGAAATCTGCTTCCGGTCAATAATATGTAGCAGATGCACTTATCCTGGTAAGATTTACTGATATTCTAAGAAAGAACTGTGAAAGGATTAATTTTTACTTAAGTATTTGTTCTAGTCAATTACACTTTGGCATGTTTGGAATTATTATCAAAGTTTTTACCAAATCAAGTCCAATATTGAGCTAGTAAGAAATCAGGTATAATATTTTGGCTTTCCTGCTTAAAAACACCACATTGATTCTGAGTGGTAACATACAAGAATTCATTTTTGAAAGGGTCATATCTTTGTGGTACCAAGGCAATTAGTTTTACCACTTAACATAGCTAAGCACATGACTACACAAAGAAGCTAGAGAATTTGTCAGCTGCTTTAACCAAACCCCTTCAGTAAAGATCACACAGCCTTTGGGTACAATATTTGCATATATACTTTGTTGTCTCAAAAATGTGAATTTCTTGTTTTGTAGAATAGAAGGAAGAATAAACAATCTGCATTTCCAAGTTTGGCCCATTCTGGCAATGGAAATGAGATTTGCAGTGTACCTGTTCAAAATGAGATCTTTTTGTCTTTCACTGTGACATTAAACCGATGCACAAAGGCATGATTATAAATAAAAGTTTTTATGGCTGTTATTTTCTTCAGGTGGAGTGGAATCTTTATGTTAAAAAAATACACCTGTAATACACAAGAGAGGGGACTCAGAGGGGACCAGTAGGTTGTCAGGGTCTCCCATTAAGGCAGCAAGAGCAACATGAGTAGTATCTGAAAAGCAACTACTGCTCTAAGTGTTAAACTCAAGTATTTAAACAACAACAACAAAAAATTAATGAAAATTAGGTTGGAGTAATTACTGAAACTTTGTAGAGATCTGAACAAAAGCCTCCCCTCAGGTAGGTATGCAAAATCTAAGTTCTAGTGGCCAGGGGCAATGAAATAACTCATATAATTTTGGCTTATGATAAGAACAAACCAGGTAAAAACAATTTCATTTCCTCTGTGGCAGAAAAATAATCTCTGATGAAAAGTGGAAGAAGTATATGTAATATATACATTCATAAACTTTTGTTTTTTTCTTAATGATGATTTCATAAACAAGGTAGAGTGAGACATATTAATAAGAAAGCATTAAGCTGGATGGAAAACTTGTTTGAAAAAGAAGATTTTGATACATAGTAAAGTAATAGTTATTTACAGCTCATTGTGAAATTGGAGTCAGTTATCTGATGATGACCACAGAGATTTGTCTTGGACCAATACCATTATTGTTATTAACAAATTTTGACAAACAGATTTTCAACAACATCAGGTGTTGCAAACAGATCAGAGAACAATTTAAACAATTCAGAAACACTGTCCAACCTCCAAAATATTAAATAAAATGAAGACTAAGAATTACGAGATATCAAGAAAAAAAAATTCTCATCTACGGAAAGGACAAGAAAAAGTCTAGAGAGGACTGAAAGGGGTAATGCTAAAATGATGGGTTCAAAGGTCCACCTAACTTACCATTCTGTATCTAAGACTAGCCAATAAGAACTGCTTAGGAAAGACTACATGAAGCAGAATAAGATGGACTGACCCCTCCCTAGTATATTCTCTGACATTTTTATATTAAAACAGTCTTACAGTGTGTAAAAGACAGCTTCACAAAATAAATGAATGTAATGTTCTCAGCATCAGCTATGGATCCAACCTTAAAATCTGTGGCACAAGCCTCAAGTTACAGATTTGGGGTAAATGCCAAAAAGAAACTTTTAATAGAGTTCAGGGAAGTTTCAAATCACTATCAGGAGAGATTTCTGTAACAATAGGTTAGACAAATGTTTATGAGTGATCATAGCTGATCCTGGAATGAGTCAGGGCATGAATGAAATAAGCTCTTGAGATCTCTTTCAGACATATTTTCTATGATTCCATATCTTCTCAGTCATCTTCCAACCATCTTCCAGGTGTTTTTTGTTTCTTTGGCAGAAAATGTATAATGTGTTTTATGAATAAACCATGTGCAATGTTTGGCTGAGGAAGATGAAGTGAAGAGGTCACAGCTCTTCTCAGGTGGAATATGATTCAGCAGTACAAAACCAGAAAAGACTGAAAATAAAAAGGTTTGTTCAGAAAACTAGATGAACTTTAATATCTGTCCTGGACATGACACTTGAATTTGAAAAAAATGAATGAAACCCTAAGGGGAATTAAATGAGAATTCAGACTTCACATGGGAGCACATCACAGTAGTATCCCAGTGCAAATTTTGAAGAAAAATATTGTTTTCATACAATAAAAGAGAATTTTCTTCTCTCCATTATTCAGCACAGCTCCATGTATTTTATGATCTTCTTTCACCTACTATGTTATTAAAATCTCTCCATTTTTTTTACCATGCTGGCGTTTCATACTCTCAGATGTAGGACCAGACATTGTACATTTCTCCTGCATGTAGTTCTTGCTAATAATTGAATCTTTAGCTATTAAATTAGAAATAATTTGTGTACAGGAAGTCAGCTAAACACAATTGTATTCATCACGTCACAATTATATCATAGGTATTACCTAGAGCACTGCTAAAAATATACAACAAAACATAAGCTGAAACTACTAAAACATTATATAGGATTTTTCTTGAGCAACTGGCACCCAGCCAGACAGCATACGTACAAACTTCTCAATCTTCTTGTATCGAATAAAATTTGGGAAAAAAAAAAAAAAAGTAAGTGAACATTTCGGTTAGAGGTGATTAGTTCTCCTTTACAATTCCATTAAAAAAAAAAAAAAGTTGTGGAATAATAGCGTTCCTTGTCTCTCATTACTTCTATAAATTTTTTTTCTCACTCCCATAATTATGGAAAATCTTATGCCAGAAACAGTGAACTAAACCCCACCTTGACTTTTGTACATTGATATTAATCAAGGCTAATCAGGGTTGTCCCTGTAGCACATAGCAACATAATAGTTTTTCTAAACACAAGTACACCCTACAGGTCTTAATTCATTCTTTTAGAGGCACTGACATGTTGAGGTTCAACTAGTTATGCTTTTTTCGGTTTGATTTCTACAAATTGAAATTTTATAACTAACTGAAAAAAACCCATGTTTACCTTAATTGATCTTGTCCATTTTTGCTTTGCTTTCCCCATGAGGATAAATATTTTTTGTGATCTCATCACTCATGAAGTACAGTCACTAGTGAAAACAGCTTCTTGACATATTTTTTTTTTCTTCCATGTCTATGATCTACTTTATGTGTCCACCAGTCCTTAGCCAGCAGACAAGTAGCACAGGATTAGCCCTTTCTCAGATATCTTACAGAAGCAACTTTTGCATATGATGTTTCTTCAAACAAGCAATATGTGTTACAAGAGTCTCAATATTGATCTTATGGTGACATGTATTAGTGCAGGATTATACTTGCTTTTCTGAAATGTGGCTTCAAACTTATTTGTGCTATTCTTCTTTCTATGGAGCCAGCTTATATTGCAAAGTATGAGGAAATTCATGGTAAGTAGGACTATAGATCCTCCATGTCTAAATTAAGCATTACCTACTCAAATTTACTATCATATATCATTATCCTATGTGTTAGATACTGATGCTGAGCAACAGAAAGATTTGAGTGTTTTTGAAAATGTATCTATTTGATTGTAAAGAGTGGTTTTGCTTCACAAAATGCTTTGAAGAGGTTACAACTATATTTTTTCATTTTTTTGGTAGCAAGTTCATACATTTACCTTGATTGTCTATGGTAGTTTTGAATATTGTTTAACTTTATTCTATAAATATTGTTTCAGTGAGATGGCTGCAATATAAGTGTAAGTGAAACACCCTCTGTTGGTTTCAGAGAAATCTGGGAGGCTTACACTGTGCTCTGTACCAAGAGCTCAGACGTCACTTTCCGTGGAACTTATGACAAGGTGGTGGAAAATTTTAGCCATATTTTGGCTGTTAAATCAAGGGAAAAGATTATCATTGCCAAAAACAATTCCCTCTGTATTTCTTTACCTCAGTTATCTACAGCATTCTGCCTGTTATCTGTTTTCTCTCCTCATTGTTCTGATTGGCAAGGGAAGTACAGGTCACTCTGCAGTGGCACCTGAACGCAGCTGCACAGGCTGCTCCTTGTAATGGTGAGCTTATTACACAATAGCGAGAAATCAAAATGCACATTTCCTGGCAGGCTGAAAGGTATCACTTTCAACAGAAGGGTAACTAATGCAAAGGGGAAAAAGAATCCTTCACATTCACAGCTCTTTGTAAAAGGAACTATTGCATAAGTTGTGTCTGTGGCAAAATATGTTGAGGTCTGATTAATAAGGAAGCTGACACAATGAGAGGAAAAATGTTTTAGTGGTTACAAAAAGTGTTCTGATCAAATGAAATACAAGCCCCATCAATAATGGCTTGAAAGAGACTACTTCACTGCCTGCACCAAATGTGTCTGTTTTTTGAAGACTGCTTAGGTAAAAGTGAATTACACTGCTCATGCATTTAATGCTATATTTTTCTGTGTATCACGTAGTATAGATTACAACAGTGGACTAAAAACACAGTCATAGTGATCTGAGGGATACTTATCATAATTTTCTGGCTAGACAATATGAATTTGTTTCCCAGGCAGTTGGTATTTATGGAATAAGAGAGGCAGAAAATTATTTCTGCAAATAGAATTGATGAAATGTCTTTTTCCAAACCACACATGCAAGTAATTACTGATTAAATTATGTGTTAAAATAAATAAGATGAATTATTTACTTACTGCTTTTGTCTTTTTTTGTGGGTTCACTTATACTTTATAGCCAGACTGAGTGACATGCTTCACTCCTGAGTATTTATAATCATTCTGTTTAATTGAACTGTCAATTGCTTGAAGAAATACACCACAAACATCTTCTAAAAAACATCCAAAGATTGGAATTTAACTGAAAGATCCCATTTCAGAAACAAATGGAGAATTATATTAAGAGTTTTGTGAGGCAATTTTTGCAATGTAGCAAAATCAGATAGGTTGAAATAGAAGTACATAAGTTCTTGTGCAGTTATGGTGGTTTTCATTTGACATTCTCCAAAGCAAATCTGACTTCATTTTGACTTTCCCATAAGGTAAAAAACAGATTTGTCTGAGGCTCATTATGTCTTCTCAAAACTGTCACTTTTAAAGATATGTAAACTACAACTGTAAAACTATTTGTTGATCTTTCGCAAGTCTTCATTCATATTTAGAGCTGGTCTCCCAAGGAAAATTCCTTGAGATTTTTACTTGTCCAGAAATTTCTTGTTGTACTTTTTTCAACCTTTTTTGTCAACTTAGTTTTGTAATGTAAGCAGGACCCAGAAGCTAAAGATGCTAAGAGAAATCTTATTTCCTTCTAAGTCCAGAATGGATCATTATAGGAAACTCTTGAGATTTTCCAGATAGACAAGTTTCAGAGGTAATATAAAGAAAATAGTATCAAGAAAATCTCTTCTGTGCTTAACTATTTCAATAACATAAGTGAGCAATTGGCCTGAAGATCCAGGTCCACCACAAAATGAACGGTTTCCCATTTATATCAGAATCAAAACTGATGTGCTTATCTTGGTCATTACATCTGCTTACGGATGCTGGAGAGAGGGTAGACGGGCAAGTGATACAAGTAAATTTTAAGCCTCAGAGTGAGAATGCTCTCATGAAATGATATTGCAGTATGCTTTCAGAGGTTATATGAAAATAATTTAATCATTTAGTCTGACTTTCCTTTTTCTTTTTTACATTATCTTTTCAGAAAATTTTTGTTGGGGTAAAAAAATTGAACGCCTTCAGTGTTATTTTTTCTTTTATTTGCCTCACATGACTCTCATCCCTTCCTTGCTGTCTTACTTGAGGCTTGAAAAAAGTAAAACTAAACTTAAAAATTATATATGTGTAGTTTATGAACAATACATTTCCTTTCATTTTTTTACAGTTGCTTTCTGCTTCTCACACACACCCTTGCCTCACATATTCCTTTATATTCAGGAGGAAATAACATACTGTCCTAGAAAGCTCCAGGTTAGCGTGAGCATTTCAGCTTTTAAAGTATTGTTTTACATACTTCTTCATAGATTGTTAAAAGTTTTTCAGTTGCATTGGATCAGAGTCTACCAGGAAAATGCTTCATGTGAAAGACATGGCTGGGAATTCTGTTCCAGCTTGTCACCTAAAATTAGGTGTCTATGATGTGAGCTGGTGCCTAATTTCCCTTAAAGTTAATACAGCACTGGGGCTTGATGCAGTTGCCTAGGCCTACCATCTCAGGTGTGCTAGAGTTTACAGTTCCAGCTGCCACCTGAAGGACATTCCCCTTTAGGTTCTGTGACTTGTCGATGCTGGCCTCATCAAGACAACTCACATCCTCGGGCATCTGAGATGGCACTATAGCTGGAAACCTGTGTTCAGGCTACACAATCAACATCCTAAACAATACAGCCAGTATAGTCTTGAAACTGTTTAGCTAACTAATCCTTGTTCTGTAAGTTTTTTTCAGTAGATTTCCTTTAATAGAAGCTTAGGCATATCAATATACATGCAAACATCTACATTTATGTCTTCATTGTAATCTGATTCACATCCAGATTATTTGTCAAATATCAAATTTAAGAGACCTTACTGTGCCTCTTGTTTTCCTTTTAAAAGTTAAAATTAAATCCTTGAGAGATCAATATGTGGTTTCTGTATAGGGTAGAAATACAAAACTCATTTGCACCTCAAGAGGTAATTTGTGTAGTTGCGACACATCACCGCAGAAAGGTACATCTCACATATCTTCAGTTTAACCAGCTCTTCTTAGGAGATAAGGTACATTGAGAAAATATGTCTGTCTACAAGTAGCTAAAGAGCCTTCTTTTGCCCACAAAGAAGACTTTAGCTTGCAGTTCCTCAACTCTTTTATCTTGTAATGAGAGGAGAAGAATCAGGTCATTCCATGGGACTTCAAGAAATTAGGAATAGAGAGTTGGAGGGATCCATTCCTGAAAATTTTACAATCTGATTACATAGGCAAAGATACTAAGCTGGAATGATTTAACAAGCTTTCTAAAATAGTATACAATTGCAACAGGATTTTTCCAATAAAAGCATTGAAATTAAACCTCCTATAGCTGAATCAAAACATTTAAAAATTCAGATTTAAAGTTCCCCCCATTTAAACTATGAACTTTTCCCTCTTCAAATTCTTACCAGTTGTGGCTAGCTGAAGTAAAATAATGAACAAAATTAACAGAAATTAATATTAATCTTCTTTTAATCATAAGGCAAAATGTTTGGCTTAATCCTTAAATTTGGAGAATACTTAAAAGTGTACAAAGGCTCATAGATCAGCACTGAAGCTTGATTAGTTGAGCATTCAAATCAGCAAAGCATCCAGGCAGACTGTCTAAAACCGTAGAGTGCATGTAACAGTGTTCTATTTCAAGTCATGTCTCAGACTCTTACAAAGTGATGTGCAGTAGACTGAGAGAAAAATTTAAGTTTACCATCTTGCAGAGATGATTTCCACAAGGTTCAAACTGGAGATAAAATAGATTTAAGGGGTATCCTGAACAGACACTAGTTGATCATTGAGTTAATTGGAAGTGATGAAGCAATTTTATGTGGTAGAAAAACTAATCAAGATTTATTAACTTCAGGTAGCAAACCCATTTGAGAGGGCTCTGGAGAAGTAGGATAATCTGATTTGATCATTTCTTGGACAGGAAGACTATCACTCACAACAAATGTCCTGCTCACAGTTCTCATTTGTGTTCCACATTATATTTGTTGCAGGTTTGTAGAAGTTCTGTGATGTGTCAAACTCCACTCCTTCATCTGGACAATGTAATTCTCAAATAAACAAACTTACAATGAACAGTTTTAATCTAACTCCATCATTAGAGAACAGGCATATTAGACTATTCATATTTATCAGACTTCTCATATCCTCTCATCATTGTTAATGATGTGTAACGTTCTAACGGCTTACACATACAGGATTAGTGAAAAGCCAATTACAAAAACAGTTCCAGAGATACTTCCAAAAGACTGCCACTCTCCAGGCCTTTTTCAAAAGGTGTCTCTGACATAACTGACTCTAACCTATGAGTTCCTGTTCCTTTCATCTGAAGAGAAGTGGCTATTTCTTTATCATAGCACACTGTTGCTCTTGATCTTTAAATATTACAAGGAGATAAAAAATATAGCCACTCAACTCTGTTCTACTGTCCAGCTCTCATATTACTATTTTTTTTAATGTGGTTTATCTGTTCAGTTGCATTAGATTACTTACTTCTGGAAGTACTTTAGACTTCAAGTAGCTTTTTGCTGCTGTTTTTGCAATAAGCTTATAGCTTCCTGTTAGCCTTCAGGTCTCCCTCTAAAACCACAGATATTTGGATAATTCTATAGTCACTACAACGGAAGACACAGACAAACAGCAATGAATGGATTGAAGGATCAGCAAGATAGCGCGACTTAGCTCAGTGAAAAGTTCCTCACTGACACCATAATACAGCTCTAGATAATAGTAATTTTTACCTTCAATATTTCAATATCTAAAATAACTATTTCAAATTAGGTTGAAGGACAAGTATGAGACAAAATTCAAGAAAGGGGAAAATTAGGAGGGCTTTCACATTTCCTGATGATTTACCCTGGTTATCAAGATCTTCCACACTAAGTGCTTTCCATATTATTAAATCTATCTTGAATGTACGATTACCTGAACTACTAGTTATCTACAATATTAAGAAATCAACCTTGTTACTTCCACAGTGCACTGACTGGTTTTCAGACAGAAAAGGCAGTTGTCTTCTACAGACCCTGTAGACAGCAGGGTCTACAGACAGAAAATCTGCACATATTTTACACTGCCACAGGTAGAGTTAATTAGTTCTGCAGAGTTTTATGGTGATATGGGTAGACTTTCTAAATTTAGTTTAAATCTAAGTGGTATTATTATTATTACTATGATTTCAGTCATCCATGCAATGACATGCTACGCTATTGAGCCTGAGGTGTGTTCATACAGTGTGAGATTGGTCTCAGTGTATACATTGAGTATCCCCTAACTTTATCCACCTTTCCATGAGTTGTTTGCTGATGCTTTAAAATTTTAAATTCTTAGATCCTTATCAGATTGACTTGCAAACTGTGAACATGACTGCTAGGCTCTTACATAAACGTTCTTGGCAGCTCCTAACAAAATCCTTTTGTGTGAATGTTTATCTTCTTGGAGATGGTATGCACAAGCCATAAATTACAGTATGATTTTTATTTTCTGCATAGCCCACTGTTCTTTTTTTTTTTGAAAAAAATCTGTTGTTGTTTATAGATTCCTTATAGAATTGCAAAACCTCTTTATGGAGTCAAGTTATATTACGAAAAAATAGAGAGTTATAGCCAAAAGGTTGGACTTAGGAAGTCGAAAGAAGAGATTGAGTCTAGTTTATCTCACACTGAAGCTAGTGAGCCTTTGCATTGATTTACTGAAGCCCTGGACCCAACTTTTAAGTTGGGGAGCTAAAGGAATGCTTTTCCAAACAGTAGATGCTGCAGCATACACACACAGAGACACACACTCACACATACTGGATCTTTTTTTTACATTTATTGAATTAAAAAGATGTTCCGTAGCTAGAAACTTTGAAAGCAAGACTTGGGATATAACAAGTTCAGGAGAAAGCACTAAAAAACACATATGATCAGATACATGGAGGACAAAGTGAAACTAGCAGATTAGTTTATCAAGAAAGAGACAGAAAGAGCTGCCAAAACACAAGTGAAAACAAGACTTGAGGAATCAGTCAGGGATGAAAGATATGGGGAGCGTCATAAGTCTTTGATTAGAATTTTTAATAAGGGATTTCTTCTGTGTTGTGAAACATATTGTAATTTGTATAAATTTAAATAAATTTGATATTTTTCTCTCAAGCAGAACTGTTGAAAAATACAGCCACAAAAATCAGGATTGATAAATTCGAAGAGTGGCTTTTTGTAACAAGGCTATACATCTCATACTTGGGGCTTATCTTCAATTTACACTTATACAAATTAGGAAATATTATTTGAAGTACTGAGAAGATACTGGCTGACCCCTATTATTCTGAAGCTTTCTTAATAAACATCATGGTCTCATCTGGATTTAAAGATCATTCTAATATATCATACACCTTTTGTTCAGTATTAAAAACTGTAATTTAGTATCAACTTAGAGACAGACACATAAATTAGAGAGAGATGAAAACCTAATTAATACCATCTCTTGCTCATAACTTCTCTTATTGTAAGTGAAGTTATGAGCAATTGTTTACACAAATTAAATTCCTGTTCATTTTAATAAGATGAATTTACAGCTTCAAAATTATAGCCTCTCTTTCCAGTATTTAATTTGTGGAAATCTCTTTCATCATTATATAAGCACATACATTTTATATGAAGCTTTTGAAGAATAACATTTGGATCTTGGAGAATAAATGTTTAATAATCTTTTTTTAAAAGTGAGTTGCAGAAGCTAATAGAAAAGAAATGTGGAAATAAATCAATTGATTATTATAATAACTAAGATGGCCCACTGATATCTGATTACGAGCCCACATAACTGTCTCTGTTGCCTCAGTATTAAACAAAAATGAAATTCTACATTATAAAACTGGTATTTTCAGTTGTTGAAGGTTGTGATTATAGCCATAATAACTACTACAGTCATTCCACTGAACAATCTAATTCCAGCCGTAGCTAAACCAAGAATTACTCGATTAATTTTTTAGACATCCAAAAAATGTTTGGAATAACTTTTTTGGCAAAGAATTTTTAAACATTTGTTACAAATAGAATTTCTGAAAACCTAATTTTGAACAGTCTGAACTTCCTTAAATGTGTTTTTTTAAAAAAGATGTCAGTACAGAAAAGATAGTGCTATAAGTCAAGGTTAGCCAAGTTAAGCATGTACTTAACTTTAAGCATGTGAGTAGTCCTGACAGATAATTACTAATTCTCTAATAAATTAGCTTTGATACACCATAATTTCTACTATCTGTGGTGAATTATAAGAGCTTTACACTGGAAAAGAAAAAAGAGAAACGCACTGCTGGACACAGCCATAGATTTCAGATGATCATCTTACCAGCTTGTACACTTCAGAGAGGAACACTAAAGCTGCAACAAAAGTGATGATCACAAGATGAGTGGTTGAAAAATTATTCCAGGTGGCTGGAGAACACAACAGTGAGACAACAAAGAGCTGAATAAGAGGAACAGTAGCACATTCATACTACCACAAGTTTGATTATTACCACAAGTGTTTGATTATTCAGTTTCTCAGCTGGCATAAATATTTGAGGCATAAAAATGAGAAAGTTAAAATAACGTGAGACAAGCCATGGGTAAATTTTTGTTCAATTTAATTTTGAAATTAAAAGAAAAAATATTTCCTGAATTCCAAAATTAATCTTTTATTTTTCACATTTTCCCATCTTTCTCATCTCTTGATGAATAACTTCAGTTCACATGAACCAATATTTTGTAGTGAGCCTGAAGTACTACCAAATTTTTTCAGCCAGCCTTAGTTTGAAAATATCAGATAAAATGACTGATGGATATCAAAAAAACTCTCTTCAAACCCATCATTTTACTGCTTGGTTTCCACTTGTTCTATTGTACCATATAGCCAGTGATATTTATTATCTCATGGCTGTATGTGCCTGTGGCTTGGAGTTACGCACTGTCTCCACTGCAGTGTGAACACAACAACACAACAGGATGGCAGCAGGTTCCCTGAAAAAGTGCACTTCAAGGGAGAATACGATGTGGAAGAGTAGATTCAGAGCGACTAAACAGCACAGCACTGACCAGTCATGGTTACCTTTTCCCTTTTTGAACCTGTCTTAGATGTTAGCATCAGCTATTTTTTAGTAAGGTGCTGGGGGTTTTTTAAAGACATTATTTCCTTGACAGTGTATGCAGATGCATCTTTCTATGCATCTAGAGTGCACAGAAATAATTTTTATTGGAATTTCCCTTAATTTTTGAGGGAAAGTCAAAATGGTAAAAGTTTACTTTTTCAGACTTATGAAATGGTACAACTCTGGACTATAGTAGCCTACATTTTCCTATTTCCTCACAAGCATAAAACTCCAAATACATTAACGTCAATTTGCACCGTGTGCCAAGTGCTTCATTAGCTCGTGCAGTCATCCTTTGCGGGGTCAGCTGTTCATGCCTCCAGCTTCCTGTACTTACTATAGGAAGTAGGTGAACTTCCTTTTCCTGGTGTTTTCCTGTAAAACTATAGCACCAGAGTAGGTCAGTCAGGCTGGTTTTCACAAATTGCAGGCATGAAACTCTGCTGTTGTCTGGCCTGTCCAAACTACAAACTATCCTCACAACCTGTGCCCATGAACTTCCTGAAGTTTCCGGTTAACCAATTCGTCTCCCTAAACCTGTAAAATGGCAGAACGGTGTATTTTGCAGGTCAGACTTATCCATGCACATACTCTTCATAGGTCTGGCATAGTTTGGCAAGATCATATATTTATATCCTGCTACTTTTTTATCCTGTCTTTCATTAAAAGGACAATAAATACTGTCTTCAAAAATTCTATTACCAAAAGCTTTCTAGTTGACTTCAAAGCATTACCCAATAGCTATGGACACACAAACAATCTAATATCATCCCAGTACTGAAGGACTGAAGCAAGTTCATCTTACTGTTTGCAGGAATACGTAGGAATTTTCTGAACTTTCTGCTGATCATTCCAAGGGGGCTTAATTGAGGATTGATTATCTGCACTGAGGGATTACAGTGATCTGGAAGTAAGCATCCTCAGTGTTCACTTCTTCAAGTGTATTGCAACATATCTGCAGTCTCTGCAATTTCTTTAGGAAAAGATGACACTTTTCAGAATGGCAAGCATCCTTTGACCTACATATAATACTATCTTAATTCATTTTTTCCTGTGTTTTAAATGAGTTCTCTTAATATTATAATTTCAAATCATCCACAATGGGGGCTTCTAATTTCTCACACCAGGATGAAAACAAATAGTCTGCAGTGAGTGTCACAATTTAGAATGTCACTATTTGCATTTGAAAGAACATGTCAGTGAAATTGCCAGCCATGTCCACTGCAAGTTCAAGTGGTCACATCCCACCTTTCTGCCTCCAGTAAAGGGTACTGCATGTTCTCAGAAAGGAAGCACCTGTTAGGAAACGCCTCTCCCTTTTTCAGTCCTTTGAGATCTCTAGTAACAGGCCTTTGGGAAAGGTCATATATCTCATTAAGTTTATCAAATTTAGCCAGGAGTGACTTTTAAATAGATGATAGATGCTGTCTGTTGTTTAAAAATAGAAGGAAAAAAAATCAGAGGAATGCCATGCATACAATAATGTCCTTAAATTTAAAGCTTTGGAAGTCATCATGTCTACCATATTTAAAAATCAGTAAGCATACACAATGTACAGCTTCCAGTTTACAGTCTTTTCTTAAACTGTTAGATTTCCCATCTTTTTCTTCTTCCAGAGAACGTTGGAGCTGTTCAGGCACAGCAAACACTTATTTCACACCCTTACTATAGAACTGAAACTTCACAGAAACATTAGGTAAGAGGAAATAATGATTCAGCTGATAACTGAATTCATATACAAAGGCCAATAAATGCCTTTATTAAAAAGAACAACTCACTTTAATGCCCCAAATCACCCACAATTATGTTTTTTCTATCTCCTGCGCTATACTGCACCCTCCCCTATATGAGATATTTCTTTTGGAACGATGAAAGCTTTTTGAGTAGATTAGTCAATTTTTCGTAAGTTCAACTTTTGGACAATCTTAAGAAAAGCTTCTGTGAACTCTGGTTATACCAGTATCATCATCTATTTTGTCATCTTATTCCCTAAATCTTAAGGAAGTACTCAAATGTGATAAAGTGCAAGTAGCCCAGTGATGGATTTTTGGGTACCAGCTCATCACTGTCATTAGCTGAAAATGTAATGCCCTTAGCAGTTAAACAGGTAGGACTGCATGGTCAGTGCAGAGCTGTGCATAAGCTTCTAACCCCCCTGCCACTGCAGATATTCAGCAGAACATCTGAGCTTAACTGATTTCAGAGCCAAGCAGTGTGAGTGCTGAACTTTACCATCAGGGACATACTGGTACTGAGGTAGCTACACATTTGGGTAGAAACACATCCAAAGACTGATGGTGATTACTCAATAAATATGTCAGAAAAAGGAAGAATTAAATATGTAGTGAGGAACATTATAATGCACTTCTGAAAGAATATAACTAGTTTAATGCAAAAATGTAAATCATTGCCATCATTCAAAGGCATAAAGATACACTTTAATCAAATGATCTTTTCTAAGTAGCAAGCTGCTGAAAAACATGTATGCTTGGTACCTAAAAAGATGAGCAAAACTGCAAGAAACTCACACAGCTGTTTGTTATAAGGCAAACTTCTGAGAAAGATGCTGTGCTGGGAAGTCTAACTGGCACTATGTTCATAGTCACAGAAGAGTTGTATGTAGAGGAAACATCTCCTAAACTAAATTCTCATTAAGGAAAGGCTGAGAATGCAAGCACACAGCTGTGTTTCAAAATCATGTTATTCAAGTATGTTAGAATTACATTTTCTGTCCTTTGGTGATATCAGAAAGCTAGAAAATGAAACAATTGTCGAAGCATCAATGAAGTATCTTAACTTTGAGTCACTGATATGAAAATCCACTGATTTCCCTTTTCTCAGACATAGAGTGTGGAACATATGTATCACTTAATAGTAAGCTAAAAAAATGTGTTTATTTTAAAACTTTGACTTTGTTATATCATCATTTCTGTTTAGCCACTATGATTTGTCCTTACCCATGGGACATGCTACCACTCTGGGAAATGGCACTAGAAGAATTAGTTGCTATAAGAAACCAAAGGGCCGCATCTGAGCCACACCAAGAACAACCTGCATGTTACTGAGGCCCCTTTAAAACTGAGTGGGGATAGGAAATGGTTCCCATCAGCATGATTTTTTTTTTTTTTAAATCTGATGTTTGTAAAATTATACAAAATCTGCTTTAGATGACAGAAAAAGCTGTAAGCACCAGAAGCACAGCAAGCACTGTGGTGTGCCAGGGCTGCAAGCTCTAATGATATGAAGCCTTTCATTATAGACAGCTATTTTGTCAGATTATAGATGCAGCTCATGAGCTTTGTTTGAGAAATGCAACCTGAAGTCATGACTTTTTATTTCCTAACATTTGAGTCCTGGGGTTTTCTAAGGCATGAAGTGACTGCGCACAAGACTTACAGGCCTGTGCACGTTGGTCTCCCTCTTTGGCTACATTCCATTTCATGAATTCTGTAGGCACACAATTCTCTCCATTAGAGGAACACACGAGGAAAGATAAAGAGTAACTTCTCTGCAGAAAAGAAAGAAACAGAAAAATTGCATCTGGAAGAAAACAGTCATCCATCAGGTTGTGTCAGGGTTACTGAGCTTTAAGAATGAGACCACTGACTAGTCAATAAGTTATTTACCGGTTGTTAAATACAGGAAAAAAGTTTTCCCCCCTTAATGTTAACTGTCAAGGCACTTGTTACAAATAGATAACCAGTATGTTATTATTGTTACCTTTTTGATGATACCATTCTGTTACCTAATGTTACCTTTCTGATCAGCTTCTTAGGTTTCATAAGTTGGTACAGAACAGAAACTTAATTAAAAAAGAAAAAGCAAAAGCACCTGCTAAAAACTGCTTTTTCATTCCATAGTATGTTTTGGAGAAATATGTAATAAATTTCAGGCACCTTGCTTGGGTTTTGCTTTCTGGATACTCAAAAAGTCTGCTTCTGTTTATACTACAATGACTGTTTAAATTATTTTTGCAGCCTTTCATGAAGAAGCCTTTCATCAGAAAAAATACAAACCAAGGAACTTTAAATGCATAAAATATCCTTTAGCTACTGGAGTGATTTATAGCCTTCTACTATTAACCCCCCTGAGAGATTCTTAGACTTTCTCTACTTCTGGGTTTAAATCAAAATTCAGCTGAAATGTATCCGTGCAATATGTTAACAACCCATCAAGCAACCCATATTTAAGCAATTAAATCTTTCCACAACAAATCCAGTCATATAACTCCTACTGCCCTTATTTCCCATTTCTTGTCCAACTGAAATGTCCTCCTGAGGACAGGAAGCAAATTTGAAGTACACTTTAAAAGAACATAATGTTCTTGTTCACTAAAAAAATGCAAAATACATTATTTTTAATATTAAAAATGGCAAAGTCCTTTTTGACCATCATGTCTCCTGTTCTTATCAGATGAGCTAGTTTTCGATCCTGTCTTGGTGGGTTGTTGTCAATAAGAATGACTGTAACATTGATCTTTCAGTAGGTGGCAGCCTTATTCATTATAAACACCAGCAATGTATATGGTAGTGCCGAAGACATGTATATGAAGGTGGTTTTTATTCTTAAATCAAAGCCAGTAGCAACCCAAAAAGAGTATAAGCATGCGCTAGTGAACAGTGCACTGAGCTGGCAATTGTGAGACCTGGGTCCTAGCTTCAGCCTTGCCACTTTTCCTGGCATATGGCTGCTAATTTAGTCTTCCTGAATGGAATTCATTCGAATATCTAAACTGAAACACAGTTTAAGTATCAGGAACAGTCAGAGACCTATGCATAAACTCATAATCCAAGGTTCCCTTTCTTGTCAAGTGACAAAAATGAGCACTTCTAGAGTGTATCTGAATCAGATTGCAGCCTCTAGAAGTGACTAATTCTTCCCTTTGATTATAAGGTGGACTACACAGAGACATTTAACTTCTAAATACGTAAACCAGATGAACTTAATTCCACCCTTTATTTCTCAATGCCTATATTACTTGTCCTATCTCTAGACTTAGAGTAAATACTGTTCACTTGCTATGTATACAATGCCTAGTTTAACAGGTTTTTGACTGTACTTATAGTCCCTGAAGACTGCTCTCTGGGGCATTTGTTTTAGTCTGGAATGATGCACCATTTACCCTGGAGTAATTTGGAATCAGCATCCTACTATGGAGCTACAGAGAATGATAATGAGGGAGCCATTTTAGAAAAAAAAAAGTATGAGCTTATTTGTGGTCACTAAAATAACCAGAAACAGCTCTCTCTCAATAGAAATATTTATCCCAACATCTCAGATATGTTATATTGCTCAAAACATTTTTTTCTGAACATAAATTTATTTCAATGACAACAATAAAAACTGGGAGCCAGTTCACAGTATCCTTAAAGCATTTAAATTTCAGAAGCAGGCTAGCAAGTTTTTATCCACACAGGATATAGCTTTCAAGAAACACAAATCCATCCACAAGGACACAATGGGCAAGGGAAAGTTTTGTTCTCTAGTAGTAACTTGGACTTTTTTATCTTCAAGAATTTCAGTAGTGTAGTTTCTATGATAATAAAAATCTAGCTTTCTTGAGTTTAGAAGATCCTAGGTGTAGTTTGAGGGGTACACTATATGGGAAAGATCTTGGCAGAGTCACCTTAAAGCTCTGGTAAACATCTTCATGTCCAATCACATTACTTTAAAGAAAGTCATTAGTACATATTTTACAGAAGATGCTAAAAGTCAACAAATAAAATAGACTGCAAGATATGAGAATGAAGTTTCTAAATTATACTATTCTTTTAGTTTCCTGAATTTACCTTCAGCTGAGTGCACGTGGTGACAGTTTTGCAACTTTCAGATGACCACAGTCTTAATGAAAATGTAGTCTGTGATAGTATGAGATATACACAGAAATTGACTGTATAAAGGACTCAAAGTAGTACCCATTACATATCATAAAAGAGTATGGAGGAATTTCTGTTCTGTTATATATCACTCCTCAAAAGTCCTTTAGATATATGAAAAGTCTTCTTCAGCCTTCTGCCCTGGAACAAGTATAGCTGAAATGTTTTGTCTAAATATTAGCTTTTATTTCCTGTGAAGCTTAATACAGAAAACATACATGAGAAGTAGATCATGTGTGGGGCTGAAATTCTGTGTATCTTCTTGCTGTGATAACAAGCATCTGAAGTCATCTTGATACCAAGATTTTCCATTTTAAATTCCCTGGCATCTTATAAACTTAATGCGGTCAAGCAAAATTTCCACATGGAAGTGTAGCTGAAAATACTGATTAACCATAAAAGATCATCTTATCTTCAGGCAGATTTGATTACAGGTTCTATTGGCACATGGTTGGTTTCATTGGTACTGCAGACAACGAGTATTTCGGAACTGGATCAAAGACGTGTCTAACTTTGGAAGGAACAATTATAATTATTAACAAAATTTGAAATTGAAAAGTGAATATCAGTACAACATTGAGTGTTGTTTGACTGTAGAGAACATATTTCTATTACTAGCTAATTGTCAAACTTAAGTGAATATGGATTTACTATTCAGTGACCACACAGAATGGTCCATTTCATTAAAATTCAATATTCCTCCTCTGAAATGCCTGTTAAGCAGTCGTTGATTTAAACAAACAAGCAAACAAATAAAACTTCTATTATGAACCTAACACTAATTTCATATGAATTTAAGAAAATATATACTCTTTTACTTGGCTTATTTTAGCTACTTTGTCACTTAAAATCACAATGAGTCAGAAAAAATTATCTGGTAAACATTTAAAATTCAATTCCAAAATGTGATTTTTTTTTTCTGTTATGGTTTTCAATGGTATAATATTTTGAAGAAAAATAAAAAGAAAAGCAGGACATTATTTTTGAAGTAGTAAATTTTTCTTAGGAAAATGCAATGCCAGGCACAAAGGTCTTTGTTAACTTTGCCTCTGTCTTTTTATGAAGAAAACAGTTTAAAACAGAAATGCCTTGAGGAATTAAAGCAAACAACAAGGATTAAAACGTTAAACTGTTACCTTTCTGAAATGAAGCAGATGGACAAGATCAACTGTGGAAGAGAATACTGAAATAACCTTTTATTTATAACACCCAGACAATGTTGTTCCTTAATCCTTTTAGACATTTATCCCTAAATTAAGTTTGTATCTTATAATTGTACATAATTTTCCATACAGAATTTTCCTGGGTACAAATGCTTGCAGGCAGTATACGTGCAAAAGTGTAATAAATATCTGAAGCTGAATTAGAACAAGTGAATCAGAACACTGAGAAGGGAAGGCGGCAATTTTCTGACAGGACTTTAATGTTAAATTACCCACAAGAAAATACAATTTAAGTCAAATGCACTATCAGTGAAATAAAAATTTTCTGATTTGATTGTCTCAGTAAGATTGAAGAGCTAGAAGAGGCTATAATCTCATCATTTTCAAAAACCAGCTACTGGCTCTACCTTTGTCACTTTTGACCCCTCTAATGGTTTTTTGTTTTTCTAAATGTGCCCGTGCCTTGAATCTTCATCTCGAAATAAAAAACAGTTTCATTCCTACATACTTAGACTTTTCAGCTTTCATTGACAGTATTCAATTCTTAAAAGACTAATAATTCTCAAGTAAGATGAAATATGACTTAAAAATAACCCCAGAAACTATGTGATTTTAGTTAAGTCTTTTATAAATGATATAGCTTGCCTTAGGTCAAGTAGCAACTTGCTTAATCCCCAATCCAATACCCATTTCAGCAGAGTTTTTTGACAGAACAATTTATTAACTTAAGGGAACCTCATATCTAATCCAACCTTTTGTTCAACCTCCAAGAACATTACAGATGTGCCTTTAGTACATCATGCAAACATTATCTTACTCACTTGGCTCTCCCTTTCACACTACTTCAAATTAGATGACCTTTCTTTTTCTCTTAAAGCTCACATTGAGTTCATTTGCCCAATACCTTTTTTACAAGTCAACTTATCATCACGATCTGCTTACTATTGGTTCTGCCCAAGACAGTCACTGAGAAGTGACTACAGCTGATTTTGTTTGTTGCATCTATACTTTACAAAAAAGTGAATATAGACATAGTCTAAAAATTTTAGTTTTGTAAGTACCGTGATAACTGAAAGTAAACTTAGCACGAAGCATTTCTATCTGCAGTTTAGAAAAGAGTGAAGGCAATGAAATGAAATATCTTGGAAAAGCTATAAAGACTCAGACCCTTGTAACTGTGTAAACGGTTTGCCACAAGAACATTAGTTCAGACTGATATTGGGTTTTAGTTTAGTAAAAGACACTCTAATTATACTTGACATTATTTAGAAGTATTCTAGGAAGAAAGGTGATGATATGGTTCATTGAGGTATACCATTGAGTGATTTCAATAAGATTTTAAAGCTAGTTAACACAGTCACATTACAAAATTATTGTTTGCAGGGCCTAAAATATACTTTAATATCCAAAGTGCCTAAAGCCAAAACCAAAATAAGATCTAGGTTATATAGATTATACAATCATTGCAAATTTTTCAAAGCAAAAGCCCAACACAAACCAGCAAATCAAATCATATCCTCCCTTATTTTTGTCACTTGCTCCATGATGTGGATTTGTATATAAAAAGAAATTGTGATATTTTCATTACCAGTTTGCTGTCCCAGAGGTATTTTCTTTCCTGGGCAGCTTTATATTGGTTTAAGGAACCCTGCCATCAATCACTGCAAATTAGGACAAAAGAGTCAATTAATCGCCTTTGAAACTTGCACGTTGTTGTCAAACTCATCATGAGACCTGGCAAAAAAATGTTGACAATACTTGTACAACCCCCTTTTTCTGGTTTCCTCTGTGCCTACAGAGGTAAATAAGGGATAAGCATGTTATCTCTAAAAGAGTTTGGATTTCAGAGCAAGATACAATTACCTTTATGGCCTGACTTGTAGATCAAGTCTGATTGCAAGCTAACCGTTGGAAAAGTTTCCCATCTAATTTAATGGCTTTGGTGTCAGGCAGAAATCACTGATAAGAAATGGTTACTGTATATCTGATGAGAGTCATCACTTCTCAACTAACAAAGGGTTAGGTTTTTTTTTTAATGTGTTGCTTAACTTTGTCCCCTAAATTTTTCATCAAGCATTAGCTGTGTCAGCTGAAAAAACACATCCATATTTAGCAAAGTCTGTGTTCATCTGTAATTACATGCCCATGACATGTAGCTTCTAAAAGATGAGAATAAAGGAATAAATAGGTGTTAACATATTCCTCTCAGATTTAAATGGAACTCTGTGCTTTTAATTAATTTAATTAATTCTTTATAATCAGAATTTGTTGAGCAATGAGACAAGGTGTTGCTATTTTGCACCCCTCCACTCTGAACTGTAATTGACTATATTTGCATTAGCATGTGGTGCAGTTATCACAGGAGTGATTTGTGAAACATAACATTTGTTGCTGAGGACCTGATGCCGCACTGTTATCTGGGAGTTTAATCTTGCTATAGGTACTGAATGTCCATGAGGGGTTGGAGTGCATTTTTCTGTTAAGTTTCATCCACAAGCAATCAAGTCATTGCAGTCTGGGAATGCTCCATGATGCAAAACACATCAACAAGTGGGGACAACTGGGAGATTCCCTTCAAAAATCTCTCCTTTCCAAATGAACATGCTTATGCAGAGAAGCATATCGTCCGCCTAGCACTCATGGTAAATGGGTGACCATGGAGCATTCCACTAGCATGAATTCAACACTTCTCATTTAACTTCTACCCAAGATAGCTCAGAAGAACTGAATCTACAGGAAAGAAGGAGAGGAGTAACAAAGAGCATGCATCATCCTCTCCACCAGGGATTGTGGAAACAACCAGTGTCTTCTGCAACTGGATGGAGCTTTCCAAGTAACTGAGAGGAGTCACCAATAAGGCTTCCAAAATTGCTATAATCCCAACTGGCCTATACTAGTAGCAAAGGTTTAAACAGAAATCTGCCAACAAAGATCAGTCAGATTGTGGTGTAGTTCAACTAGTGCTCACAGGTAAATCACCCTGAAAATATTTTAAAATGCCATATTGGTACTGGGAATTTGTCAAATTCACAGTGAGCTTCCAAATCCAAGTTTGTCAAACATTAAATTTGAAATGCATATGCAACATCGTGCTACCATCAAGAGCAAAGATTTTCTAGCCCATTAGTAACTAACAGGGAAAAATTCAAAACTCATGGTTTTTTTAAAAGCCAAATGAACATTCAGATACAATATTCAAAATACTCCTAGGTTGATAAAAATAACTGCTTATATATTGTTAGGTGAAAGAGAGTAAACAAACACATATCTGACAGCTCAGGGCTTCTCAGGAGCATTCTTAACATTTTTTTCCCAACATTGAACAAATATCTTCATTACAATTTAAAGCAGGAAAATTCTTTTCCTGCAGGTTCTATTTGAAACAGGGTTCTTAGATATTTTTACATCAAGTTGAGAAGATGAATTTTAATCTGAATTTAGAAGCTGCCATAGAAAAATTATTGCCCCAGTGAGTTACTAAACATCGTGTAAAAAAGCATTGGAGTGTCAAAAAACCCCAGATTTTCAACTTCAGAAAAGCGGTATATTCATGAAATAATGACATATTTCAGCCTCTAGCTTCCATGTACCACAAAGAATTCAAATTGATTCAGAAGATTTTGCCATCAATGTCTGAAAATGGGTAGAGAAATATATAGAATCATAGAATAGAATCAGAGAATCATAGAATAGTTTGGGTTGGAAGGGACCTTTAAAGGTCATCTAGTCCAACGCCCCTGCAATGAGCAGGGACATCTTCAACTAGGTCAGGTTCCTCAGAGCCTCATCTCACCTGACCTTGAATGTTTCCTTATCTTTTTTTAATGTGTTCTGCATATCTTTACTGTTACAACAGATAACATTAAATTCTTCTACTTGTTAATGAATCATTTCTCAATAAGAAATATTCACTCATTTACCTTTAAAATTTTTGTAAAGTATCCAGAAATAAGTATGACAATAGAATGTCACCAATAATAATCTGGTAGCAAATAATAACTGACATTTCCATTCAAGGTTCTCTGTTAATTTACTTGCCAAATTAATATTCAGTAAGACCACTGATGGTTGAGATAATCCTTGTGTGTGTCTTCACTACTACAAGTCCCAAACTTAATGAAAAGTTTTTGCTTGCATTCACAATCATGTTTTATAGCAGTTATGTGCCACCACCATTGGAAGTGGGTGGAAGACTTTACTTAACCAGACTTTTTAATAGTTTGCCTCTTTCTCCCCTTTCATCAGCTGGTAAGTGTTTGGAGTATTTTTACCCCTGTTTTTCAGATATTCCTCTGAATATTTAGGCTTGTCAGACATTAACTCAAGAGTTATTTCAGCTGGTAGCCATGTTCCTAATGCCACAAAACTACCCTGTGCCTTGCCTCTATGATTTCTGGTTTTCTACATGTGAAAAACTAGACCCTGGACAAGAGCAGATAGGTATCAAGCAGGTTTCAAGTATCCCCAGTAGATATTTCCGGTAGCTATCTTCACTTTAATAATATTTCTGACAAAGGCTATTCTTACAGCATCTCAGCAATACAATTAACATCCAAATAGCTTTTCACTTGCTAGTTTCACTCTGCAACTGGTTTCAGTCCAAGAGAATCCTGACTTATCTATTTCCTAAGACTATATATCAAATAAAGTGTTTTTAAAAAAGAAAAGAAGGATGTTCCTTAGCCTAAAGGCCAAGTGGCTCAGCCTGGTTTACCTCCATACCAGTTCACCTCAGTACTGCTCCACAGTCTTTCCTTGTTTACATGAAAGCCATGTGATCCAAAGCTATATAAAAGAATCTATTCAGCAAACCCCAATATTTACCTCATTCAACCTTATAAATGAGGCAAGCTTCCTATTTCCAGGAATCTATTGTTTCTGTTTGCATATTTCAACGTCAAGGTTGTTGACAACTCTTTTCTTCTACTTTGTCTGTTCCAAAGAGAGCTTAAAAATACAAAACATTGTCTAAATTTAAAACTGTACTCCACAACCAGACACATAAAGCCTCTGATGACAAACTATCTCATTATCATTCATCATACTTAGAGGTTGACCAGGGAAACCTGCAGTTTCATGCCTGCAAAATATCTCTAAAACACTTGCTGAAGTCAAAACGTGTTCCCCAAAATATATGCATCACCAACGACCTCAGAGAATGAAACGTGAGGAAAGATCTAAGACATATTACCAGGTATAAAAAGGAAAGGATGCACTTAACGTACCTATCTTCAAAAAGTTCTCATAGCTGCTTGTCTGAAGCATGCCAGAAACACTGACAGCGTGTAATAAATTTGGAGATCTTTATCCTGCTTCTCAGAAGAGAAACTTTTGGTTGACTGGGGCTTACTATAAGTCCGTGTACATGAGCTAAACATATAAATGCTCCCAGCATTGAAGTCATCTGCCACATAGATGAGCTTAATGTTCAGTGTTATATTAAATACTCCTGATGAATGAGACAGCTTTAATTGCACTACAAATATTTCCTTAATAAAATTTCACAATATTTTAAATTATATGTAACTTGTTTGAAAACAAAAAATATGCAATGTACAATTTTTATTTTTTTTCCCCCACTTTATGGCAAAGCAGTCATCTTAAAAAGGAACAAGATCTGAAATAGTTTCTATGAGTTTCTTAAGTTTCTTTTAGTTCGCATGTGAAGAGAACACCCACTCACATGAGACATACTGTTTTGAAATATTTGGAAAAAAAAAATCAGCATTGATCTCATGGTCTAAGTTCCTTATCTTGCTTTTATTAAAGTAAACCAGAGCTTACTATTAATTTAAATAGAATAGGATTAGATCGTAGTTGAAGAGTAATGTGCTAATAAGATATTTGTTTCCATTATTTTGATAGTCTAAGAATTTTAACATTAAAACATGTTACAAAGCTTGCTTCTAAATTAAAACTATCTTATGTATTAAAAAAAGTCAGTTATACTTATTGTGCTTTGTTTTATTTGAAACAAGGTCCTTGTTTTGGGATTACTGATTCAATGTGTGCTTAGTGTTTCATGAGGTGAAAGAGTTACGAGTTATTCTATGTAACAACTTCCATAAAATAATAATCTATTTTAGATTAACACATCTTAATTCTGTGAAGTGTAGTAAGAGCAGCCTCAAAAATCTTGAATGAATCCAGTCTTCATTAGGTGGCAAGGTGGTAACCACAGAAACAAAGCCAATCTTTTAAAAGGTATGTTGTGAAAACTAAGATACATGTAAAAGGTTTAGTTTACATCACTGGTGTATTTATATTCAATACAATGTGTTAGTCTTTCCTGGATATTAGTTGTCTGTGAAGGAATATTTTTAAGGAAAATTGCTGGGCGTTATATGATATTGAGTATGTCTTACAATTACACAATGTTATATTGTATATTTCAATAATTATTTTGGATAAGAATTGCTGTCTTTTTTTATTCAATAGTGTAATATGTTTCTTATCTAAAGAAACCATTGTAATTTTGATCAAGAAATAATTTTTTTTTAAAGGAACTTATTTTCTCAGTGTAAGATTAACCTAACTTAAGTCTATAATAACCAGATATTTGCGCAAGTAAAAGCAAATTGTGGAAATTTTTTAATGGTAAATGTCTTTAAAAAGAAAAAATCTGTATCTCATCATTTAACTGTGTTGATGGTCTCTGACTTAAACCAACAGTTTTCCCTATCAAATATTTGAACATCGGATGTGGTGAAACTTTAAATAGACATAACGGAATATATGGCTTCTTGACCACAGGGAGAGAAAAAACAAAGACACTAAAGATTCAAATGGGTGAATAGTAGCTTTACCTTTAAGTTGTATGCAGAATTTGGATAAAACAGGAAATTCACAGATGAAAGCTTTCTCATCCTACAGAACCCTGAAGTATTAGGCTAAGTGAAATACACTTACTCAGGGTAAAACCTTCTGGCAGACTAACAGTGATGGTATTTTTATTCAAATAAGATATTTTTGAACAATACATTTCAAACACTAACAGGCTTTTTTTCTCTCACTGTTTATGAAGCTTCATCTTCTCTTTCAACTTGTTTTTCCCAGCTAAATCTACGCTGACTGGTTCCTTTTATCTGGTAACATTTGCTTTTCTTATATTCCCTAGCACGTTGACATCCTAGAAAAAAAGTATAGACAAATGTTGGCAGCATAATATTCAGTTGACTTGGAAGTATGCTGAAAATACTTTTTGGAAGGGGAGAGGAGGCATCAGTACCAATAATCAAAATTGGGCCTTTAGAATAAAATTACAGTAAGTACCTTCACTGTTATCATGGCAACAAAACCCCTGAAATTAACATTAGCTGGAAGAGTGGTCATTAATAAATGGTTTAGATGATCAGCTAAAAGTTAACCTCAAACAGATTCACTACCAGACATACTATCAAATTAATGCTAAATAGCTAAACACTTAAATAACCACATGCTGGGGCTAATGAAGGAATCATGCATGCTTCACCAAGACCACATTGGTCTGCCAAAGCCATTACAAATTTTAGTAACATGAAACCAGCCTGAAATGCCCAGTTGCCAGATATAATTGGACCTAGTAGCTGTTGTAGAAGAAAATCATCATAATCTCCCATCTTCCATGTCTTGGTGGGGTGGTGGGAGGTGAGGGAGAGATGGGGTATTAGAGTAGTTCTTTCAAATTATGAGTGTGAATTAAAAGAGTGCTTAATAAATATATACATTCCATTTATACGATGATTTCCCACATAAGGTGATTGCTGGAGTCAGCTCTGTAGTGCCTGTAGAAGCTATGAAGACAAAATGTAGGCAGCAGTGTGTCATCATTTGAGGAAAATTAAGAATAACTTTTTTATTATTAAGATTTTTTTGATACATTGATAAAATAATGCATTTGTTACACCTAAGGCCGTGTCTTTTAAATAGAAAAGTATACAGCATAATATCGGGTGCAGAATCTGAGCTTAAAATGCAATAATGTTGGAAACATTAAAGCTGAGAGTAGACATGAAAAATATTTTTATATTTCATACAGTCATTAAAATAAGAATGGCTCCCTGTACAGACTACATCTGTTTCAGTACAATAAATACCTTTGGGATTGTTCTTTGACCCACACTCATACTTTTCAATTCACTTACCCTGCAAAACATCACTGACTTATCCTAGCTCCCAATTCATTCAGTTGGGAAAGTGCTAACTGATCAGGGCCAAAATTGCACAAGGGCCTTCTTGTAGCTAAAGTGAATCTACAGCTGTAAAAATGGCTGCTCAGTTTAATTGAAAATTAATTTACTTCCTTTAAACCCAATTCACAGAACTAGATTTTTTTAAAAGTGCAAACGAATTTAGGGTTTTTCAGATCCAGGACAGTGTTTCTGTTTTCCTGTTATTATAATGTCAGAGAAGACACTTGAATCCTCATTTCTATATAGTAGCCCTGCTACCTATCTATACTAAGAAGCCAACATTTAGTTATTCTAGAGTATACTCAATAAAAGATTTAAAAAGATTGGCTTGCTTTTATGTGAAACACAAAGAAAAAAATGAAATATAATGTTTAAGAAATATAATCTGAAAACAGTAATCTCAAAATTATCATTCTCAAAGAGATTTCCTCCTAAGATGTACTCCAGTCTTAGATAGCTTTGAAATTTGTTGAGTAAACTGGAGATACTCAGAGGAATATTCTTTAGAACTGACCTCATCAAGACTGAGTCTTTTAGTTAATACCAGTTTTCCTCTGCTGGTGAATACATTGAACATTTTACCTCATACACAAGTAATTAAGATAATTAGTGTCATGTTTATGATCTAATAGAGCAGAGGTAATGCAAGAAGCTAATATGAATAATGAAAGGGCAAACAGTAATAACCTAATGATGACATTCATTATCTATATCAGCATCCCACGGACTGAAAATTTCAAAAGCCACCTCGCTGACAGATTTGTCATGACCTATCTTCCTTCTTTTGCCACCCTATTGGAAGCTACATCTTAATGGAAGTGAGTAGCTATGGAGTTTGGTTAATCCAGAGAGAACAATGAAGCAGATTAACAAAAAGACTTCAGCTTTGAGACAGATAATGTCAGAACACTTCATTTTTAACAGTAAGTATTTCACCAGTGGAAAATTTATAGACCTGAGTTAGCACAGTGTTGTTGAGAGCACAAAGATCCTTATATTATCACTAATAATTGTTTCCTTGGAAATGGATTCACTACTGCCAAACACATATATCAGTCCACCTCCACTCCTATTTCATCCAAAAGGAAACAACTACCATTCAGAACAAAGTCTGAACTGGAGACTCCGTCATGGCATATCTCAGTAGATAAGTGAATTTTTTTTTTAACAAATATCTTTAGGCAGTAAGACATGAATATACAACATATCTATGGCTGTAGAAAATACATCAGTTTTGCTAATCAAACACTTGAGGTAAAAATTCTGTCTCTGTGTAGGACTACTGAGGTGGATAATATTTTTAATAGCATTTTATATTATTGTTTCCAACTGTAAAACATGGGGCCTTTTAAAGAGGGCCATCATCTCCATTTTACTAGTGAAACTACTGAAGCACAAGGAAGGAAGTAGAGGAGATGGAAGAGTGTCAATAATGAAATGAGTCTTCTCTGACAGGATCCTTTCTATGACAAATTCACAAGTATGCTCACTGTACAGACCTGCTTATGTAATCAAGTAAAAAAAAAAACAAACAAAGAGCATTTGAGAAATAAAAGAAAGGAAAATTCCAAAGGCCAAGTACGAAAACTGCAACTCGCTTTGGTATGAGAAAGCAAATATCAAATATAGAACATTTCCAGAAGACATTTTTAAAGTATTTTCTAGTTTAACTTCACATTTTTCCCAAGAAATTTTAATTTTGGAGAAAAAAAAATGGGAAAAGTATTTATAGTTCTACAGGTCTGTAGTTTCTGCAATTCTGATTAAAAAAACCCAATATTTTTATAAGCGCAATTACAAAAAGGGAGCCATAAGTGGGAAAGTGAAAACTCAGAACTGGAAACAAAAGTATGCAACTGTCATTAAGAGTTTCAATTACAAAAGCAGACCTATTAAAATAATCCTAGTACCTATGAAGTTTCTCAGGTTTCCAGCAACAAAAGTAATTTATTCAATCCTACTGAGAAAAATAAGTTGAGTTTAGTCAGTTGGTGCTGTCCATGTAATTAGAAAAGGTTAATCAGTTTTACTACATAGTAAGACACATGAAACAAGATATTTGCTGGAAAACAGGTCTTCACAACTTCAAAAAGATTGCCTATTACAGAAACTTAAAGATTTCAATTTTATAAAACTAATCTTTCATTAAAAATACTATCTCTCAATTACAAGTAAAAGGAATAAGTTTTCCAAACGGTTTTACATAGAGTATATATACTGTTTTGTTTCCATTTCGTTTCGTTAATGAGTTGTTGTCATTCTCTTGCTGAATCATTTTTCAGCATTTTTGTTTTCATTGACTACTCAATTTTAGTAAACCACACTCAAAATAGAGAAATAAATAATTCTCTTTATACCATGAATGACTAAAAAAATAGGGTCAGCTTTAGCAGTGTGGGCACTGTGTGAATTCATTATATATATGAGAAATTGTACAGAAGGAAAATTATGAAAGCAATTGAGAGCTATTATAAGAAAGTAGAAAGTATGTTAGCATTCTTTCAGAACTTTATAAACAAAATATATATACTGTAGCGTGCAAAGTGCTCCCTAAATGAATCTCTCTAAATCAGAGGGCCATGTATGAAGCATATAAAGCACATGAAGTATATTATTCTTAACTTCAGCTTACTTAAAAACATTTCCAATTATGTTTGTTTTAAAAGAGTTTGGTTTTTTTTTTAATGTCACCAGACAAAGGGATAGTAAAAGTGCTTTTATTGGTAAAATGCCCAATCAATTGCTGTGCTTTCTCATTTGTGTATTGCTAATTTTAATGTAGGCAGCAGAGCATCTTTTTTTTTCTTTTCTTTTTTTTTCCTTTTTTGTTAATGATCTCTGTGTATCTGGATAAGCGTGGATTCGATCCTGGACCCCGATAAAGTTTCTTGAAAAGAGCAACAGTTTATTTATAGAAAAAAAAATCTGTCTTTGTAAATGGTTTATTACATAGAATATTGTGCTTTTGGTCAGATTAGACAATCAGTATAATGGACTTTTATAAAGGTTTTACCATCTAATGTTATAGAACTTGATCCTGAGCAGGGCTTGGTATAGTGTTCTGAGCTAGACCAAACAAAAGATGCAGACACATAAGGTAGGTCTTAGCCAAAGATAGAGACTAAGTTTTTTCTGTCTATATTTAATTTTACATAAACACAAATGTACGACACTTCTCACGCATTACCTTGTTTCATTCTAAGCTTGAGGTACATTGGGTTCTCTGCATAGACATTCCTCATTCTAAAAACTTTGTTTCTGTCTTCTTCTAAAGGGGATCCTCACATTAGAAGATGCAGAGAATGCATTGTTGTCATCAAGACCATCACAAAATGTTCTTGTGGTCGCTGCCTTTTAACTAAGACACAGCCATCAAAGGAGGGTAGTCATGGCCACTTTTTATATCAGTCCAGAAAAAACAATCCTGAGTCATCTCCATCCTTCCTAATACAGCTGTAGCACTGCACACACACAAAAAGGACAAGCTTTCTAAAGATAACTGCCCATTTAAGAGATTAAGTGATGGCCCCTTGTCCTTAGGTGGTGAGGAGATCATTTCTCTTCCTTTCACCCTAACCTCTCCACGTGTGAGGGAGCAGCAAGATCCAGTGACTCCCTTAAAGAAGGTAAAATGGGAACAATCCCCACACAGGCCAACACACACAACAAGGTGCAATCCCAGTGTCTGAGCATGGTGGGCAAAGTCAGATACTGGCAACAGAGTCCTCAACAGCCCCAGACCCAGCAAGCAACAAACTAGAACCATCCAGGGAGTCCAGTCAGAAGCTAAAGGACACTGGGACAGAGACAAGCTGTAACATAAATCCAAAGCACCCATACAAAAAACAACATAAACCCAAGAAACCAAACAAAAAGCTGAAGACCAGTACTCTTACACTGTAGGTAGGGCAGGCCTAAGCTTATAAGGGGTCCTAGGCTGATGGATAGATGGTGTGGGTCTAGGATAGATGGAAGTCTAGGTGAGGTTAGTCAGGGCCATTAAGGGCTTTTTGATGTCCTGAGGAACATGACTGAAATTATTTCCTCCAATTCCTCTAAGATTATTTGTGACAGTAGTGGCTTATCAAGATCTTATGCTCCAATTGAAAGCTCTCATTTGTCATCCCACAATAACCCTAGGCATAGGGCTACAAAAATACCCTAAATCTGTAATTTCTTAGTTAGGTCATTGAGCTTGAATTAGAAATTCTGGATTCAGCTCTCTACTCCAAGGTTTTTTTTCCCCTCTGATTTAAGTGCACTTGGCACTAAGTTACCTATTCTAGATCTCATCTGAGTGGCCTCTCTTAAAGGTTTCCTTTTGTGCAGAAAGGAAGACAACCCTTAAACTTTCTATCCTGCTATTTGGGATATTCTCCTGCCAGTTGGACTAGGGACTCCAACTTGTTCAGGCTCAGGTGGTCAAGCATTCTAACCAGAATATTGAATAAAAAGCAGATGGTGGCACCTTATCCTCCAGGATCCAAGGTATTGAAAAAACAAGATCTACTCAGGGGTTTTTGGGTGTTTTCTTTTTGTTTTTTTTTAAGTAGTAATAGGCAAACACACTTTCAGGAGGGTATTTTGGACTCAGGAACTGGTTTGCACAGAACTCAAAAGCATAGAGTGGAGTTAAGCTCCTAAACTCCAGACAAGGAATTAATTCATAGAATCATAGAATAGTTTGGGTTGGAAGGGACCCCTAAAGGTCATCTAGTCCAACACCCCTGCCGTGGGC